>NW_027191537.1:0-26282 GCF_011745625.1 Cladosporium halotolerans
AAGCTAGATAGCTTGCATACAATATGATTCCAAAAAAAAAAAAAAAAAAAAAAGGAAGTCCCAGGCCTAATAGCTACAGCGAAGTCCTTGCGGGCGGAGCCACGTCCATGGGCTCACAGACCTCCCAGACCGGGTCAACATCAGCAGGCAGTTTCCAAATCCCTAAGGAGAAACCACAGGTGCAAGATGAGCGAGCAGTGTCGGTCGACATGGGCAGATTCAAGGGAGCGAAGAACAATTACAACGGTATCAGAGATGGCCTGCGCGACGGGCTCAAGGTCAAGAAGGTCACGGAAAAGCTGGCGATCAGATGTATACGGCCTGGCCCGGGCGACAGAATCGACGTAGTTTTCGCCGACAAGGAAGAAGCCAACAAGGCAAAGCAGCACACTCGCTGGCTGACGTCGAGCCTTAGCGGCGCTCGCTTCAAAGGTGAGCAGTGGTATCCGGTGAAGTTCGACAGTGTCGTGAAGTAATGTGTACTGGACCAGGAAGCCAACGACGGTAAGACGCTAAAAACGGACTTTGCGAAGGACTTTTAAGGCGGTCAATAGCTGCGAGACGGCAGAATGTACGGTGGTGAAGGGCACGTGGCTCAGTAAGGTTGACGCAAAGAAGAAGGTAGGATCGATGGTGGGTTGGCTGAAGAACAGAGTCGATGCAGACTACCTGCTGCGAACAGGCACAGCTATGTTTGGCGCGATCAACGCGTTCTGCTCACCTTTCATCGTTACAGACAACAGTGGTCCGTGCTATCACTGCAACAGGTACGGACACAAGCAGGCGTCGTGCACCAGCCAGATCAGATGCGCTATCTGCTCGAAAGGTCACCGTCAAGACGAGTGCACGAACAAGGACATTCCCAAGTGCCCGGCGTGCGGCGACGCGCACACGGTATTCGACTGGGCATGTAAACTGCATCCACAGCACTACCGACATGTTGGGCAACAGAAGTCCAGGACAAGGCAGGAGCAGCGCAGTGTGGCCATGGAAATCGACGTGGATGGTATTGCGCAGGAAAGCCCGACTAGCTCATCGAGTACCAGTGGCGGGCGCACGTAACGAGCACAGCGAGCACGTTGAACACACCTAGCGCTACTTCATGCTAGGGGAGTTCAAAGTGCTACACGTGAACATCGGCAAGCGAAAAACGGCGCACTGGAGTTTGTTCTGCGATGAGAGCTTGGCAGATTTTGACGCTCTCTCAGTGGTTGAACCGTACATCTTCGAAGATATGGATACTGGTGAGACGGCGTTTCCAGTCGAGCGGAACTGACAGTTATTCAAGCCAAGTACGAAACAGGAAGGAGAGGCGCGGTATGCATATCGAGCGGCCGTATGGGTGAACAAGAGACACGCCGCACAGCAAGTCGCTGTACCTTCCAGTGATGTGGTGGCGGTGACGATTCCCACAAAGCACGGCGCCGCACTGATAGTCTCTGCCTACGATGTGAAGTCCACGGATGGCCAAGCGGCAAACGAAGAGCGGCCCCGAAAAATCTTTGAGACGTTCTTGGCGCTACCCGCTCGGAGGCTGGCCGTGCTGAACAGTTTGTCATATCCAAATCATGGAGCGAATTATCGTTCCGCTCACCGTGTATCCGGCTTGCGTTGCATATCACAACTCAAAAGAGATCGTGAAGTTGACCCCGCAACTCAAACTCCGGCCGTTCATCATAATGATGCAAGCCCGCCGCAGAGATCCCACCCCTCATCCCTCCAAATGTCGATGCATTAATGCGACCAAACCTGTGCGAATGGTATGCATCTTTTTATCATGCACTCGGAGTGAAGTTGCTCAGCAGTCCAACCGCACGCCCGAAAATGTCCTTTGAACCTAGACGGAGCCGGGATTCCATCGAGGACATCTGGGGTCCTCGGACGCCTTATAAACACGAATGGCCGACGAGAGTTGATAAGAATTTGATCGAGGAGCCAGAGAAATGGGTGCAAAGTGCTTGCGTTTTGTGCAGGTCAGTCCACAATTTCTAGATTCTTTGACGAGAGTAGCCCGCTCACCTATACTTCTCTAGCAATGGTTGTGGGCTAGATATTGGAGTCAAAGCTGGCAAGGTTGTCGGAGTGCGAGGGCGTGCGACGGACCGCGTCAACAAAGGCCGACTTGGTCCCAAAGGGCTCAATGGGTAGGACTACCAAGCCACATTCCTCTCCGTATTCCTATGTTCACAGATACAGATGGACGGCAATGAGCTCCACAGATCGCCTCACCCAACCACTCATTCGCACGAACGGAGAGCTACAAAAAGCGTCATGGGATGAGGCGATGAATGCGATTGTTGCAAAGGCCCAGGCTATCAGGAAGGAGCTCACCGCTCATGGCATTGCCTTCTATACCTCGGGTCAGCTGTTCCTCGAAGAATATTACGCGCTCGCACTTGTTGGCAAGGCCGGTTTGAACACGTTGCATATGTTCGCAACAACATTCCCCAAGCAGCAATGAGGTCGTTGCTAACAAGCAAAGGGATGGAAACACTCGTCTTTGCACCGCGACAGCAGCAGCCTCGATGCGCGAATCGTTTGGGTCTGATGGCCAACCGGGCTCGTACACCGATATCGACTATACTGACTGCATCCTCATGGTTGGGCATAACATGGCCGCTACGCAAACTGTCCTGTGGTCACGGGTTCTAGATCGGTTGGCTGGACCGGATCCGCCGAAGCTCATTGTTATCGACTCGAGGACGTCAGCATCAGCGCGGAGGGCGACCCTTCACCTTGCACCCAAAATCGGCACCAACATGGCGATTCTGAACGGTATTCAGCATTTGCTCTTCGAGAATGGGTGGATCAACGAAACCTTTATCGATAAACACGTTGTCGGCTTGAATGAACTTCGCAGCACTGTCAAATCGTACGACCCACACCGTGTCGAGGAGATCACCGGTATTCCAGCAGTTCAAATCGTAGAGGCAGCTGAAATCATCGGAACGACAAAGTCCCTTCTTTCGACAGCCTTACAAGGCGTATATCAATCACATCAGGCTACTGCCAGTGCATGCCAAATTAACAACATCAATCTTCTTCGGGGTTTGATAGGCAAGCCTGGAAGCGGCATCTTTCAAATGAACGGGCAACCCACAGCACAGAACAACCGTGAAGCTGGCTGCGATGGCGAGTACCCCGGATTTCGCAACTACAACAATCCATCGCATATGGCCGAGCTTGCTGATCTCTGGGATATCGAGCGACACAAACTTCCGCACTGGAATCAGCCCACGCACATAGAGAACCTCCTCAAATACATCGCCGCGGGCTCGATCGAGATGTTCTGGATCTCTGGCACGAACCCGTTAGTC
This sequence comes from Cladosporium halotolerans, assembly GCF_011745625.1. NCBI lineage: Eukaryota > Fungi > Ascomycota > Dothideomycetes > Cladosporiales > Cladosporiaceae > Cladosporium > Cladosporium halotolerans. The sequence continues at coordinate 3,318 of NW_027191537.1, forward strand.
AGCTTACCGAATCTGCCTAGAGTAAGGGAGCTACTCACCAAGCCGAGCCTTTTTGTCGTTTGCCAGGATATCTTCATGACAGAGAGCGCTGCGATTGCTGACGTAGTGCTACCCGCTGCGCAGTGGGGTGAGAAGACTGGGTGTTTTACGAATGTTGATCGGACAGTGCACATCTCTCATAAGGCCGTTGAACCTCCTGGAGAGGCAAAACCGGATTTGGAAATCTTTGTCGACTTTGCCAGGCGAATGGACTTTCGCGACAAAGGGGGTAACCCGATACTCCCGTCAGCTGACCCCAAAGTCGTCTTCGAAGCATGGAAGAAGGTTTCGGAATTCAGACCTTGTGATTACAGCGGTTTGACTTACGAGAAATTAACGGGTGGTTCTGGGATTCAATGGCCATGCAATGACGCGCACCCCAATGGCAAAGAACGGCTATACGACGATGGAATCTTCTTCACGGATATTGAGTACTGCGAGAGTTTTGGCCATGACCTTGAAACCGGCGTCCCGTATACTAAAGAGCAGTACAGGGCCCTTAATCCCGCCGGAAGGGCCATCTTGAAGGCAGCAGAATATACACCTTCACCGGAACTGCCAGATCAAGAGTACCCTTTACGTCTTTCGACCGGCCGCAGTGTCTACCATTTTCACACACGCACCAAGACCGGACGGTCAAAGACGTTACAGGAGAAATGCCCAGAGCCTTGGATAGGAATCTCGGCTGAAGATGCAGAGGCAGTGAATGTTCGGGATGGGGACGAGGTTGTTGTGAGATCTAGAAGAGGGGCTATCCAGTTGAAAGCCTCAGTAGGGAATGTGTCAAAGGGAGAAACGTTCATACCGTTTCATTTTGGATATTGGGATGCAACGGATGGAAGATCAAGAGCAGCGAATGAGCTTACTACCGGTTGGTTACTCGCATTTTGAAATCGCTTTGCATGATTGTAATTCGCTGACGGCAACAGAGTATTGGGATCCAGTATCCAAACAGCCTCTGTTCAAATCTGGAGCTGTTCGTATCGAGAGATGCACGGGGACACATATTATTCAGGCGGAGGAGACCCAATCAGACACCGTCGCCAAAGTGGCGAAATCGAAGCTCAATGCTACGGAAGTTGGCGATAACTCTCCTAGAGAGCGTCATCTGGAGCAATGGCTGGGTGCGACGTTCCAAGCACTCAGGTTGCTCGAGAAGATGTACGAGAAACTGGTACCGAAGCTAATTCACGATCCTGAGGCCAACAGCGGCTTGCGCGTGATGCGTCGGATCACGGCGGAGGCCATCAATACGATGGAGCCGTACGTCAGGAAATACAATGCAGAATCACTAAAGGGAAAGAGCTCTTTTCGAGCCGTCCACGACGCAGTGTTTCCTTCAACGGAAACGACGACTGCTTACGAATCTCTGGTGGCGCTGAAAGGTCTATATACTTGCTTAGCGGATATAGAAGCGCACTTCATTGCCTTGATACCAGCTAGCCAGGCATTGTGGGATGCAGGTTTCCATGGTGCGATGGCGGGCGTGAAGAAAGACGTGGAGAGGATGCAGGCGTGGGCGAAGCACCAACTCCACGTGAGGAGTCCGCAGACGCTCTTGGTGCCGTCGAAGGATCTATGGGACGACTTGAGCTGAGTCTATCCACCTATACTCTCGCGCACTTCGGTAGCGGCAATATTACCCTTTTGCAATCACACTGTGCTTAAGCTGCCCAGCTTATGACAGGTCTATGTGATGGAACCTAGATAATTTCCTGGACTCGAGTCTGTAATCCTACTTTCTCAAGCCACCACGGCGACGCCCGTCACGGCGTGACCCGGCTCCAGCTGCAGGTACCGCGCTGACTCTCTCTCTCTCCCCCCCCCCCCTACCCCGCGTCGTTAGTGTGTTTGTTGAGTTTCGGTGAGTGCTGCCATTTCGCTTTTACGTATCGCTTGTACGAGGGCGACGTCGATCACGCCTCTCGGGGCTGCTGCTTTGTCCCTTGTCTCGCTACAGCCTCGGCCATCCCGTTTCGCTCACTTTTTCACCGGGAAGCGGACAACATGTGACCTGTTAGCCTTGAGCTCGAAGCTGGAGACAGGCGACATGGATAAGACAGCGCGCACCTTCAGCACTGAGGTGACTAGCCTTTAGTGCGTAATAGGGCAAGGTGAGGGGAGGGAGACTTGGGGAGAAGGGTCAGTAGTTGTTTCCACGCAAGAGCCAATAGGAAGGCGCTGAGCTCGAAAGCTGTGGCTTCTTAACCAGGTCGGAATGGCGAGCAGGGTTGAAGGCATGGAACCAATGCAAGAGCATAGATAGAAAACCACGAGTTTGACTAGGAGATAGACAGGCTTGCCATAAGCTGAATAGCTCGTATACAATATGATGACCAATGAAAAAAAGAGCCCTGCAGAGCCGGGAGCTGGCGAGTCGGGGGTCGTAACAGACGTCCTGAGTGGTGATTGTCGCACGTGTTCGTTTTCCTGGAGCCTGGACTCCCCACATAGCACAGCTAGAGCAGCGGACAGACAGCACGATGCTGTTATCGTTGCAATGTGTAAAGAGCAGTTGCAGATGGGGGATATGAATTTAGTGGTTGCTTCACCGCCTGGCTCGCTATTCCACAGTCAAAATTATACCTGTTTTTCTTCAAGAAGCAGGTGAAAGCCGCATTTAGTGAGACGGTGCTAACCAACGGCCACGTTCAGTTGGATGTAGTGAGCAATAATCTCAGTTTGGTGGATGGCGCAAGCATGACGTACGTTATACCTTCTGTAGGTAACCCCGCACCGCTACTGGTGTCGGCAAAATGAAAATCCCCTCCGCGCGTCGTGGTTGTCGCCAAACCGACAAAGTAGTGAAACCGTGAGCTGGATATTCTGCTTTGCTCTGAACTGACCAGCATTGCGAAATTGTGCAATAATCAGACGACTTATTGCATTACAATCTCGCCATCTGGATGGTTCGGGAACACGGTTTTCCGTTCAAGCCACTGCTTCTCATGGGCGGCAAATCGACCAGGATGGGCGAACCAAAACATCTCTTGGTGACGCCTAGTGGGAAAACGATGCTTCAACATAGCTTCGAAATACTCAATGAGCTATGTCCGGCATCGAAGGTTTACATCTCTTTGGCGCAAGAGACGCCTATTGATCCCTTTCTACGCAGTAAGCAAGACGTCGCTGAATGCATACTCGATGTGGAGCGAAACTGTACGGTGGCATCTGCAGGACCAGCTGCCGGGTTGCTGGCTGCGTTCCGGTCCGACCCAAAAGCCACCTGGCTGGTGGTGGCCTGCGACTACCCTCTCCTCACCACAGATGTACTGCGACAGCTTTGCGGATCATATGTTCCGCCAGTGACTTGTTTCAAAAACATGGATGGGTTCTACGAGCCGCTGATAGGCATATGGAGCTCCTCGGCGCTTGCAATGTTGGCCGACAACGTCGCAGCTGGGATGGACAGTCCGACCACCGTCATTAGACAATTGGATGGCTTGGCTATAGCCCCTCCACAAGATCACGAAGACTGGCTGTTGAACGTGAACACGAGGAAAGATTGGGATCGCGCGGTGAGCTTGTTGCGACAAGGGTATGGAAGGTGCAGTTGAGATGTCTGCTTATAATCTATGACACGGTCCATGTATAGCAATCTACAACGCTGCCCTCAACGACCTCAGAGCCCGCATGTACATGAACCCAGCAATTAGCAGCAATGAAAGGCTGAAGTTTCGCTGGATTGACCCGCCCGCTAAACAGTACAGCATTTGTTCCCCAAGCTGTCGGCTGGAGGCGTCCAGTGAAGAAGCCATCAACCTCCCGTTTTGGTACGATTATGTGCTGCGATTCTTTATCCTCTCCAGTCCCCGGTCTCTCCCTAGCGGCTTTCGCGGCGATAGGTCGCTCAGCTTCCCGGCCTTGTAGTCGGCGGAGATAAGGAATGATTAAAAACCTGAAACATGCCGCCACTGCTCCAGGATTACCAGGAAGCCCGAAAAATGCCACGGGCTTCTTTGCTAGGAATCGCGCGAAAAGCACAGGATGGCCGGGGCGAATGTTTAACCCATGGAATGCGACACCGGCGTTAGAATCATCCAGGGCATCTCGAACAAAATCGAATTTCCCTGCAGAAACTGCGCCACTAGTGATGAGGATATCATAATCACCTGACTTAGCATGAGCCTCAAATGCACTGCGCAAAAGCTGTGCTCGGTCGTCTAAGTGGCCTAGAAATGCGACCTCGGCACCGTATTCACGGCAAGCTGCTTTCAGATATGGACCGTTGACGTCCTTCGAATGAGAACCTTCAGAAATAAATTCCTTCCCTGTTGACCAGATGCCAATTCGAGGCTTTGCTGCGACGCGTATGGTTTTAAACCCAAGTGACGCAAGCGGCAATATGTGCGAGGTCATAATCCGCTGGCCGCTCTTTAAGAGTGCTTCCGACTGTTGTATGTCGCTGCCTGCCCTTCGACGATTTGCCCATGGTTCGACTGGCTTTGTCACAGCAATACATTGTTGTGGTTGATCGAGCCCCGCCCTATCGGACGCTATCACGGACACATTTTCGACTCTGACGCAGGCGTTTAGTCGACCCAGTGCGCTGTTAACATCCGGAAATCGTGCTCCAGTCATGATTTCTATGCATTGATATTTTCCGTCTGCTTTTTTCTTTTCCGGAATGAGAGAAGGGTCGTCGCCGGGGGTGAGCATACCGACAACTTCAAATACCGCAGGGTTACTCGGAGAGGCGTTATCAGTAGCGCAGGCCTCGATAGCGTAGCCATCCATCGCTGAGGTATCATGTATTGGAGTGGAAGTTGGGCTGACACAATCTTCCAGGACTATTCGTCCTACAGCGTCATGTATATCGATACATTGTGTAGCCCCGTCGTCATCCTCATAAGCCTTGGCATGGTCTGCAGCCGCCTGTAGTCTTTCAATGGCCGCAGTGAACGATAATACCATGTTTCAAGGTTTGTCAGAATGTGATGTTGCTCAGACGGAGGCATTTGCTTCCGGGGCAAGTAGTGCCAAACGCTGCCAGTTGGTGACGTCATGAGGCCGTCGATTGTTTGCGGAGCCGGGTTCAACAGACTACCAAAGCAGCAGTCGCAGAGCGAAATGAACCGAGACTAGCCCATGCAGAGAGTTCGCGAGGCCTTGTGGTGGCCGGAAAAGCAGCCTGTCTTAGACATAGACACGGCAATGATCTCGTCCTGGGCGAAGATGCGAAAAGGTCCCGCCGCCGCGACGCGCTCGCGCGGTGAAGCCGGCTGGATGCAGCGCAACAACGACCTCAGCTACAAGAACCATCTAGCACATCCATCTACCTCACTCTCACTGGGGTATCGGAACGGCAGCTCAGAGAGGTGTCGCCTGTCGATGATTTCCGCATCTCTTGCTAGATGGCGCGCTTCGGCAGATGTAAGAGTCATCAACTCCGGGAACGAGCTGACCAGGAGCAACAGAACGAACGGCCATGAACAAAGTCAAGAAACACATCACAAACCAGGGGTACTGGCGTAAGAAAACCATCCGGCCCTTGCCTACCCAGAACGTCGACCTGTGCCCGAAGCCGGCGCATCACTTGTTACCCCTGGCAGCTGCTCGCACAGCTGCTTGAAAGAGACGGATGGGGACAGGGACACTGTTAAGACAACAAGGCCGGCGGATGTGCAATCGAGCTAGACAAGAGACAGGACACCCCTGGGGACAGGACACCCCTGGCCTACAAGCGCTCTTTGATCAGCACCGTATGTGCAGTTGGCTGGCGTCCTGGCGAGGGCCGCTGACTTGCGCCGCGTTGCGGTGTAGAAGCCGCACTTGAAAGCGAGGGGACCCGGCCACCGTTGAGAGAACTTGTTAAGACACGACCTTTGTGCTCCTTCTTTTGGAGACAGACCACCGCTTGCCGGATCTGTTAAGACACGGAGGGTGTGCCCTTTTTTTAGGGACATGGCCCCTCCGCGGCGAACTTGTTAAAACGCGAGAATAGGGTTGGTTAGTCGGGTGGGCAAAGAGGCTTCGCTGCTGGCCAGGGGCGCTGCTTCGATCCCACGCGGCGAGACATGGGCGGCCCCGACGAGGGAGACCTCCCGAGGTAACGCGAAACGGCTTCGGCCGCGGGGCGTAGCACGCAATGGCGGCGACGGCTGACACCGTCTGCGTGGCTCGAAAGGACGGTTGCGCGTGTCGGTACACAGAGGCGGGGGAAGTCGCTGGCCCACTCGTACTGGGAGCCTTGTTCCTCATACAAGGTGGTATCGCCACTAGCGGAGCCTTTGCTGGGTGCTTAAGGAGCAAATCTCAGGATCAGGGTTGGCGCTTTGGAATATAGGCGGGCCCGAGGTAGGGGTCTCTATGATGGGGAACATGCCTCGACCCTATTGCAATTCTGAGGGCTTAGAAGGCTGGAAGCGGAAAACATCACGGTTACTGAAAGACGCAATCGGACAGACTTGATGACTGTTCGGAGAAGGGGCCATGACAGCTATACTGCAATTCATTGAAACCACAGTCCCAACATCATTTCACCCGTTTCTCATGTCCTATGCGAAAACACTCCCCTAGGCATTTGTGTTACTGCAGTGCGCCTTGACGCAACTGCCATTGACCCTTCGTGCTGCTTTACTGTACCTGCCCCAGGGATGGGATCTCGCACCACCCGAGCGTAGCCCTTGCGGTCATGGACTCGCCCTTCTCCCCACGGGACTGATGAGCGAGCACCAGCGTCCTCCGATAGGAGCGCTCTTGCTGCTGGCCGGGCATGTGTAGGTGGTGCTGAGCCTGCGTCAGGGATGGGGTTTCGTGCCATCCAAACGTAGCCATCTTAGGCTAGTCTTCTGTTCTCCTGCCATCTTTGCCCTTCGTTTTGCCCTTCGACTTCTCCGTGTCCCGCCTGTTCTTCTTGTCATACATTCACGACTCTGCTCGTTCTGCTCGTCGCGTCTGTACGCAGCCGTGACCTTGGGTCGAGCTCCGGAAATCGGCGGAAAGGTCGGACAGGAGTGTTTGAGATCGCTCGGCTCTTCAGATGACTGCGACGCGTCCCTGGAGGTTCCCACGCGACACCACGTGGACGTGGCTCTCGTTGTCGCCCGCCTACCACAATAGAGTTAGGCGAAGTGTATCGAGTTGCACAGCCTGTAGTATCACGTGTTATCTTTCACACCCTGAGCTACTGTATAGCTTATCGCAGTCGGCACGGTTGTCCAGTATTCTCTAGACTGGCAGATCCTCGCGACTCTTTAAGCCTGCTCCAAATTAGTCTTCAATGTCTTCGCGGAACTGCAGAACTCAGCAAATCGGCAACTGTAGAAGATACAGCTGCGGCTGGCTCGCAGCGGCGTCTCATCCGTGGTACCCCGCTCTGCAATATTCCCCGGTTTGCCGACGGCTGTTCCGGATATAGCATTGATCATGATGACGAATGGTTTGTTCAAAGGAAGTGTTGATCAGGGGAGGCATGGAAGAACCTAGGCAGTAACCCTTGTTTTTCCACTTTAGCTCTGCTCCTACGCTTGTCTACTTCAATACTGACCAGCTTGTGTCAGCGTTGACCTACAAAACTCTCACAAACGCTATTGGACCCCAGAAGGACGCTGACCAGCAGGTAGAGCGGGAGTTGCGCACAAAAAGGAGCTAGGCAAATGGGACAAAACCAAAAGGTGGATGCTGTGGAAAATCCGGCAAGACGAGGCATGATGCACAAATCTGCCATAATAATGCGTGATGAAACGGAAAACGACCCGACTTTGCGTAAGCCAATTTGTTCTTTGGTGGCGAGGAAGCATGTAAAACGGTGTTGAGCGCTACAAGTTTTTGTATTTGCCCGGGTGTCTTACGTTCCTAACGAAGCGCCCCTCGTTGTCGAAGCTCATTGAGTCACTGCCGTGCTTGGCCTTGTGCACGTTGTTGATATAGATCCTAAAGAATGGATCGGGCAACCAGCCCGATTGCGTCGGGTAGGAAAGATTAACGTTGATGATGAACGTAGCGAGAGCGGAGAGGAAGATGCCCCAGCCCCATTTGCGACATGCGATGAGTGTGTCCTGCGGGTAAATTATACCATGGCCGTCTTGGTCGAAGTACGAACAGTGTTGCTGTACGACGGTCTCCATCTTGCGAATTCCTGCCCAGCCACCATCTGTCGTGCCGTGCGTGTGCTGGTTGTCGGCAGCAATGGAAGCTCGTGCAGTGCCGGGGTCTATTAGCTTGTCGCCTTCGGATGGGATGTATGGCATGCGCTCAATGGTAACAGGAGCCGTATCGATGGCGACATTATATGGCCTTCCAGGTGGATAAGAATTGATCTTTTTGTCAAGCTCGTTGTACAGCTCCCTTGTACTTGGACTGACGGCCACGTCGCCACTGCTAGAGGTAGAAATTGTATGGCGAAGCGTGTCAGATAATGAGTCCGGGAGATTAGTAACTGGCGCCATGGCGGTTCGCGTTTTCCTGAGCAAAGGTGTGGAGTTTTTGGTGCGCTGGAATAGAACAAGCAAGAAGGAGATATCACGACTAAGTAGATTATTTGGCTTCCGTATTATTTACAGTTGGCGCAACGTGATTTCAGCATCGCCCGCGCAGGACGCGTGGGTCATGATGGTAATACGTCGGTCAGTTTGGAGCGGCTCTGCGGAGGGCTACGGACCGTACTTCCGAAGCGAACCTTCACGTGAAAGAGTGATATCTGTTGTGGAAAAGGAACACCTCGATCTGGTCGGACACCACTTGCTTGATTCTTTACTTGATGCTATGTACGACCACTTTATATCTTCGTCTTGTCAATGAGTGTGACTCGGGAGCCTTCCAGGTTTTCCCTGTGTTTCAGACCCTGTCAATCAGTAGAATCTTCCAACATGTAGGAAGAATTTCACAACAATATCAATGCTCAAAGATGGTGCGTAGGACGAGGTGTTGGAGAAAGAGGCAACCTACCTGAAACAACCCTGCAGGCCCCCTGCGCCATGGGAAACAGGGAGGGCATACCCCGCACACCTCTCATTGTGTATATATACCAGGTCCTCCTTTGTAGTCAAATAGACAACCAAATCCACAGCTATCAGTGAGCCCTGCAACGTTCCATCCCCGCAACAGGCTATGAGCCCAGATTGCCAACAGCTCAACTGTAGTGGCTCGGTTCACCAGAAAAATAATCGCCCCTCAAACCTCACACATTTCCTGGAGGTCTACGCAACGCAATCACCAGCTCCTGCTCGGGTTAAGTCACTGTCCTGCGGTCAAGTCTCAGGGAAACGACCACAGAGTGCCCAACCTCAAGAGCCACTCGAAATGTTGACAATGGTACATTCGCAAGAGAACATGCATATGAGATTTTGATTGTCCGTGGCCGTACATAGACTCCAAGAGTCTCACAGCGTCTCAAATAGTTGATTAAGACCACCCCCCCTCCCCTTGCTCGCTGCTAAGCCTCATATTTGTATGTGCTCGTGTAGATCGAGAGTCACCACCTTTTCGACGCCGTTTGAGGCGTTGGTAGGGGCACTGAATAATGGGGCTAAATGAACGATTTAAAGTGGCTCCGGCTGCTCTGTTTGAAAGGCAATAGCCTCTTCAATCAGCTCCTCGATTTGGTGGTAATTAGACTCGTGGTAGTTGAATGGTGTAAAAACCCTGAGCAATAGACGCGTATAGACACGACAATGATTGTTGAGCCTCAAAAATCGTTGAGGTGCACGGCACTAGCTATGCTAGGATTGCCGGTCGCACGGGGTCATGCCGGCACTATTACAACCTGCTATGTTGACCGAGTGCTTCAAGTAGCCATTCTGAGTCCGCGGCAAGTGCGTCATCTCATTACCGTCACCTCACACGAAGTAATCGTCTTCCCCAAAACGCCATCTTCCCTACCCTTCTGCTCGCGAATACACGTCCAGATAGCTTTTCCAATATATTGCCTTTTAACTGCACCATATCGCTCTCGCTTGACGCTGCCGCAAGTCTCTAAATATGACACCGACTACTCAAAAAGATATTCCGCAAGAGCAGCATTTGCTCAGGGTTATGTTGTTGGACCGCCTCTTTTAGAGTCCAGAATACACGGTATTGTTCACGGCTACGGGTGCTGGAGCCGACTAGACGGATCTATGCGAACGTTCGCATCGCGTGGATATCTGCGGTGGCTCGTACTACGTGTATCGGTCTTCCTACGGAAGCTAGTATTTCTTCGCCTTCTTATATGTATTGCCCGAATCTTGGGCAGCTTCGATATCGAGTCCGCATTGGTGGCCATGTCGCCAGCGGTGGGGTGGTGTTGCCTGCTGACGTGCGGTGCGCGCAGGCTTCGTCGTACCTGTCAGAGCTTTCCCGACGGCTGGACGGCGAGGTGAGCGGCCATGTCGGACATTGTCGATGCGAATGGGGCTGTCAAGTGATGACTCTGCGAACGAGATTACCGTACGGCTCATCACGTTTCTGGCTGTTGTGTAGCGCATCTTGATTTCGCTGCATGTGCAGCTAAAACACTCACACTGGAAGCCACGTGAAGGTATGCACTCTCCGCCCAGTTGGGAAATCTCGTAGGGTCGCAGAGCACAATGTGTTATCTCAAAAAAGAAATTGAACTGCGGTAACATCTCAAGCTAAAAGGCTGCCCCATTCCATTCGCCCACTCTGCTACCAGAACATGAATAAGATGCGTAGGGTAGTACGCGTTCGCTGTCATCGAGACGCGATGAGTCATTAGTACCTATAGTTATATCAGAAGACATTCATATAAGCAAGAGACTATGAGGCATACGAGTTGTATCGATATCGAGAAACTTATATGTTCTCCTTGTTGGCCTTTGCGGAGCCTTCGTGCTTCTTCTGGTCAACCTTGTCGGAAGCAGCATCGAGAGCGCCCTCGGCACGCCCCGTGAGAGAGGTGTCGCCAGCGTTACCCTTAGCTTGTTGTTTGTTAGCTTCTTTGGAAGCTTCAGCGGTATTGCCACGCGTTGATTCGGAGACGTAGTTGGCGGCGTTCTTGACAGAGTTGGCAGCCTGTCCGATGATGCCCTCGTTGGGCTTGTTGACGTTCGGGGCAGACATCTTGCCTAGAATTGATGGTGGGTTGGTCGGTGAGATTCTAGGATAAGATTGATATTGATATTGAGGTTCGTTCCTAGAAGCTCGTTTGAGAAAGCTGGTTTACTGGAATGGCAGTGTTGTAATAGTTATGTCATTACGCTGAATTGGAATCCGAAACCTAGGAATGCGATTCCCCGCTCCGGCTAAAGTTACTCGTTGCAGCCGACAGCACGTTACTGCTAAGTTAGAAGTAACTCCTTATAACGTCATTCATCAGTACAGCCAGACCTCGGTGGGGCACATCCAGCCGTCGAGCACACCCCCGCACCCATGAACAACACCACTTCAACACACGGTTTCTCTGCAACTGTGGCACCAATTGATGAAGCAATCATGTTCTTGCAACGCTCTGATAAGCCAAATAAATTTCAGAAGCAGCTAGGAGGCTCAAGGTCGAAAGATCCATCCTCAGCAAGCACTTCCACGGACATAGAGGCTCTTTCGCCACGGCCAACGAGATAAAGTAAATTTCGACCAACAAGCAAGAACTAGTATTTGTCAATCACATAGATGACCTGAGGCATGTTTCCAGGATGGTGTGTAACAAATTTACCTAGGCTTTCAAAGCTTTATTTCGAATAAGAATCTTCTTCATCGAGTAAATCGGTGAAGATTTGCGATGGAGGTACATCCGTGTCGGTCGAACCGCGTGCCTGCATTGACTTCAGAGCGTGCTACTGTCCTTGATGGATGGACTGCCATTGGGTCCTTTCGTGCTTAGATCGGAGCGGGTGTAGGCCTTGCCAGACTTATTGCAGTGTGCCTTTGAGTGCAAAATCGATGACATCCTGGTGGGGCGTCGTAGAAGCCGTGCTTTTCGGGTTGGCAGCGGACCACCCAGATTCCACAAATGCGCCAGAGGGAGCAAAACAGCTCAGATCGAGATCAGGAAGAATTACCCGTGTACCAGTGCATCTAATGGACCTAGAATGAATAGAATGGTCAACAACCAATTGAAGAGCTTGTGACGTGAGTTTGAAGTAGATCGAGGCCGGTCTGGCAGAGTGAGTATTTGTGTCGATCATGTTAGAAGCGACGCGCGACGCGTGCATTGACTGTCCGCGTGCACGGACTGTCCAAGACTTCTAGAAGAGACTCTTCCGTAACGTGTTCAGGCTCTAAGGCTCGAACCGATGACGCGAGAATTCGGCAATCTTGACACCGCCAGACGGCGGGAACTGCCGTCCTTTGAAGTCTCGCGAAGGGAAAGGAATCGTCGTCTTTCCCGTCTCTTTGAATCCTTGTATATCGAGCATCTTCTACAGGTTCTCTTGCGCCTCATCAACTGCTTTGCAAGCCAGAAGCACCAGCGTCCTCGGGCTTTGTGCAGTAAGTTGTTTGGCCGCCTCCGTAACATACCGCTTACAACTGTCTTGACGAGTTGGCCATGAGATTATGATTATGTCGAATTCTCGAGCCATTTCATCCTGGGGAAGAGCTGTCTCCGAGGACAGTTTCGCAACTTTTGTGGAAGAACCTGCTGCTGGATTGGACGCTCGTATGTTTAGCTCAGCAAGTTTGGCGCATTTATCACCACCAGCGACTACAGCTCGGCAACCAGGTACCACCTTGAGTCAAAAGTAAAGCGACTGCAGCAGAACCAAAGCCGAGCTCGATGATACTCAGATTGCCCTTGGTAGCAGCGGAAAGTCTTCTCTCAAGTAGAGGCAGTGCTAGGGTGCTTCGTAGAGTGATAATCCTGTCAAGAAGAATGCACAACGCTAGTTGCTCGTCACTGCGAATGGCGTTAGACGTTACATCTCAACTGGGAGGAGGACTTACTTGATGGCATTCTGGCCGGGAAAGCGAGCGTCTTCGAACAGGAGCAGTGGCTGTTGGCTAAGCGGCATGAACCTTCTCTCTGTTCTCTGCGAGCTCTCGAAGATATGTCGTGTAGGATCCAGCAGATCACTGGCAACTGAAATAAGACGCAGACTGTTCCCGGGCACGCCAAGAGAGCCAAATTCGTCATTGTGTCCGCCATTATTGTTGAAAATGCCAACATGGAGCTTTGCTGGCCATCTCAAATTCGCATTTGATAAATCGATCGACAGTGGAAGGACACGCATTCTCGCTTGCCAGGCTGTTGATTGTTGTACTTGTGTAGACTGGCTTCTCGCAGAATATATGGTTGCACGCAATGTCAACTCCTCGTCGAGAAGCTCGCCGACATCTGTCGTTACTGCAACCACAGCCGATAGGCGAATGAGGTTACCAGTCATGGAAATTTTCGGCATCTCTACAAAACGGACTGGACGATATTGAGGTCAGAAAAGGCTTGCGGTGATCATACTTGGAGCTTATACCATAGCAGAACATTGCGTTGAGAACGACAGAGGCTGAATTGGAAAGAGTGCTATATTACAACGGTTAGCCATGGCTGCAGCCTCCAAACTCAATGTGTCTCAGATTGGGGTTTTATGGCAAGTGTACCTTTCTGTAAGAGTCGCAAGCGATATAACAGCATTTGAATTCGGATACGCATCGATGTAAAAGTGTTGCGGATCACGCGAGCTGTCTAGGAGGAGGTGCCAAGAGGATTGTGGCGGACAGTGAAGGGAGATGTGCAACCGGAAGAGCGGACATGCACCATCAACTTATGCTGGCAAGAGCCGGAAGTTCGCGGCCTTGCAAGCCATCCTCCCCTTCAACCTTGTCCTCGGCACTTACGATAGGTATGCATTTAGTCTTGTAGCATGTCGCGCCGACATTTATCAAACGTGAAATCGAGCACGCTGAAAGCGCGGTATGTTTAACATTGATCGATCTGAAGGGTGTTCATTGATGATTTACCAAGTGGGAGCATGCCTGACCTATATACAGCAGTGGGTGGCGAACGTGGCGCCACTGAGCTTCAACACGGTGAACGGAAACAATCTTGCGGACGTCGACAATCTTGTGCGAGATGGGAGCCGAAGCTTCCTTGTCACACACGACTGGAACATGCAAATCTAGATATCCATAGAAGCTTAGACTATTGTAACTAGCGAGATCTCGGTCACTGCTGTAAACTTGCTGCTATTATGTTGTGACAGAGAGGATGGGCTTTTGGCCCACACAAGCAACGTACACTAATCTCGGATCTTTTTGTCTTTCAGCGTGAGCAAGCAAAGTCTCGTCGTCCAGTCAGAGCCAAAAGTTTTCATACAACGGCGGTCGCCCGGGAGGCTGCTCTTTACCAGAGGTCATGCGACCAATACACGTCACCGTGGAGCCTCGGGCCTGAGCGTACATCGGGTGCGTTATCCGCGCGCAGACTAGCCTTTGCCGACAACACATGACCTCGTATGTGAGACTTCGTTGCCTGCATTGCTACAGCCTGCAAGGCCTCCAAAGTTCGCTATTCATCGATGACTCGCAACCTCGATCGCCGGAGTCGTTTTTCGCTGATGGTGAGTCGGAGACGGAGTGCTGTCCGACCCTGCCTGCAGCGCTTGTTGGTCCGGCGTGCCGGGCGAGGAGATAATGCCGTAGACTCGAAGCCCGCAGCTGGGATTTGCGTCTCACGCGCCCGTCAGTTTCACCGATAGCCACTCAAGCGCTCGCTCGCGCGATGTACACATTGGGGCTCACCAAAGAGGATGGCCCTGCAATGATGCCGCCGAGGAGACACCTGGACAGGCGGTCGTCCGATAGCTGAGCGAGTCTACATAAAGCACGCCAGTTTCAAACGTCGCCTTGCAGCTAGTTCTACCCCGCCCACGAGCTCCTCCGCAAACATAGAAGGCTTCCCCACTTCAAGCACGGACACACTTCAAGCACGCTCGACGCGCTTCACATGAACCAGCTTTGATGGCACACAACTTACGCAAAACTCTTCAAAATTCCATGGTCAAACAATATTGTGGAGCCCTAGTATCGCTCTGTAATTCGGTGGTATTCTCATGTGTCGAAACGAACTGGCCAGCGCACGGGCCGGCCACTTGCCGTCATCGCCTGCTGCACAGGCTTCGCGACTATCGGTTCTGGTAGAATGTTTACAGGCTTCTGAGCAGCTACTCTTCTCTTCGAAGCACTTCGTGACTGTCTGTTGGAAGTTCTGGATGGAGTCTCGAGCCGTTTCTGACCCCTTCTGGCCTCTCGTGCCGCCTGGGCTGCGGCCTTCTTCTTCTCAGCTGCGGCTGTCTTGCGAGCTAAGGCAGCTGCAGTTCGCTCAATTCGCTTTCTTTGCGCTTCTGCTTCCTTCTGGGCCTTCTCTTCGGCGCGCGCTTCAGCTCTGACCCTCTTCTCGCGCTGTAACTGCTGCTTCTCTCGCTCGCTACTCGATACGATATCTCGAGTCTTCTGAATCTTGGAAGGGCTCATAAACAGCGCCTCAGACGTTCCAGACGCCCTCAGTTCTTCGATAACTTTCCATTTCCTCTTCTTTCGCTCCTCCTGCTTATGGAAAGACTCACTTAAATGCTTCACCCTCAGGTTTGCTAACACGAGCTTTGCCGAGAGACCGAGCACCGTGTCACTCAGCCTCTCCAGCGTCTTTTACGTCTTGTCGTCGTTGTTGTGCCGAGCTAGCATTGAGCATGCTTCTGAGCCGTTTTGACTTCGACGGCGAGCCGTACACTCGGTTGGCTATTGCTCGAGCGTTGCGTGCTTCGCTGGGACCTAGTCTCAGCTTTACGGGCCTCGGGAAAGGACTCGAGCACTTTCTGGGGATCAAACGGCCAGATGCCCGTATTTGACCAGGCGGATGCTGTGTTCTCCTTCGTGAACGCTTTCTCAAAGGCTGACCAGAAAAGAGAGAAGAAGCCTCGTTTACTGATGCTCGTATGGCCTTCTGACTTCCTGTCTAAGTCGTCCAGCGCCTGGCTATAGTAATTAGCCAGAGGAGAAAAGCCCCTCACATCTAGAGGCTATAGCCTGTGTGTGAAGTGAGGTGGTAGACGGCGAGTAGGATCCTGTGCTACTCGTATCAGTCGCGGTACTTCATGTTGACGTGTGAGCCATGTCCGTCGACGAATAAGAGCCTGTGAGATCGCCTCGCTTTGGACGCCGTCTGCTTCTCGAAGAGGCCAGTTAGCCAGCTGTAACCAAGCTCGTCGCTTGTCTATCCATTAGGTGATGATGTAAAGTAACAGCCGTGTTCCTCCGGCTCGAAGTCGCTGAGCCACGTGTCTTGCAAGTTGCCCGAGACCGCTTTGTAAATCAGAGCTGGCGGTAGCTTGGTACCGTCTGCGCAAATCGTGGCCAGAACCGCCATCGACTATTTACTACCGTTCTGGCCTGCTTTTGCAAGGTTTCCACGCTCGTACAACTCTCGTCCGAAGATCCTTCTGGTCTTCTGCAGCTTTCCCATGAGAAAGCCCTTCTTGTCCATGTTGTATTGTATATGTTGTCAGCACTTATCTTGAAATCCTCTATTTTCTGACCAACGATGGCGAAGTAGGCCTCATGGTCACTTCTGGAGTCGGCTCTGTGCCGTGCGAGATCAATGGTATTGTGATATCGGGCATCAAGCACGTGCTTGTGTCGCGCAACCAAGCGCGAGGACGAGTTCTTTTAAAGCCTCCTTCCACAAAGTTCTTGAGCTATATTGGCCACGATATTGGGCGTAGGTGGGAGGCAACGCTTGCAGAGATGGTGTATATAGCTTATAAGCTCTTCTTCTTGCTTGCCAATGAGTACCCTGCGCGACTGCAAGCCTTGAGCCGATGAGGTCTTCGCATGAAATCGTCTGCTGAGTGCCGGCCTCGTGATACCATTTTGCTTGCAGCACTTGCTAGATTTATGCAGGTAGAGAATCTCATATTCGTAAGCGCTGCGTCCATTGAGCCAGTACTCGTCGAGATATTGCACTTGCAACAGAGCGCGTAGGCGTCGCGTCGAGCGTGCTTGAAGTGGGGAAGCCTTCTAACAACAGACCACCCTTCATCCGAAGGTTTGTTCGCAGTCCGTGCCCCCACCAAAATTGGCTTGGCAGATGGACATGGCTACAAGCCTTTGATGATAAACTCAATATTGAATGAATGAGGCTATATTTTCAATGGTATACAGGATTTGAGGTGTTGTTACTGCCTCCTAGGTCTCTTCTGCCTACTATCTCTATGAATATTGACATCATCATTGATTAGATTACTCCCTAGGCTTGCCTTAACCCTCAAGGCAAGCCTCTTATATGTAGCTCTTGATACCCTACCAATAACAGCCTCATCAAAGTCATGAGATTGCCAAGTATCCTTCATGACCTGTTTGGCTTGATCCCTTGTACGCTTCTGCTTATTAGTGACTGAGAACATGAAGGGCTGTATCCTTCTTTGATGCTCCCATTGAAGAGTCTTAATCGGTGCAGTATCTGGTGAATTAGCAGGGTGCTTCAAGAAGCGGATACCCCTTTGTGTAATCTCACCCTGTAGTAACTTCCGAGCTTTGGTGTGAGGTGGTGTATTATCCTCCTGAATGAAGACCTCTTTACCAGGATTATTATCTTTCAGAGCCTGCCAGTAGGGGAAGAGTAGGTCCCTATAGATCCTAAAGGCATAGAATACATAATCTATGGCCTTATTATCCTCATTCAGCTTGAACTCCTGGATAGGATAGATCTGCTCTGGTATTGGTGGTGGTATTGGCTGTATTCCATTGGCCTGTTGCCAGGCCTGCTGTATAGACCATTGCTGTACTGCATCCAGATAGACCTGATGCTCAAGGGTCCCTGGTACTTTGCATTGCTCCTGTAGATACTTGGTATATGCCTTAGCCTTCTCATTGGCAATGTGTAGATCCTGAGCATCCTGAAGGGTCAATTCAGGAGCCTTTGTATCCCATTGTAAGCAGGGCCTTTGAATACTGCAGTCATCACCACAGGCTGCTGCCCACTGTTCAATCTTAAACCTATAGCTATTCCTATAGCCATAAGAAGGGACCCCTCGTGGTGCAGATGCCCTATAATTGGCAGTGCCTCCATGGTAGTAAGGCTTCTCATCTGTACAGATAATGAGGCCTTCCAGTTGATCAACCTGCTCCAATTCACCAAGATAATCCCACCTCTGATTGAGCTGGCCTTGAGATTGCTTGTTTCTATTGATCTGTCTCTTCCTAGTAGTTGGCCTTTGCTCCTGGGGGTCCTGTTCACAATGAGCAGAGTCCTGAAGGATATGATAGACCTGTTGGTTACCAAGAGGCCTATTAGGTGAGATCTGACCTAGGGCAACACGGTCCTGAATAGCCTGGTTTGCAGCCTGTTGTATTGGCTGTACTTCATATTCCTGTACACCAGCTCTCACAGCCTGAGAAAGAGAGGATCCAGGAGGTGCTCGCTGTCGCCTGCCAGATCTTGGCTGTATTGCTACTGCGTGCATAAGGGCATCGAGGTCCTGTGTTTGAGAACAGCGTGATTTCGCTCTCTTTAGGAGCTGTTCAATAGCTTTGGGGCCAAGATTCAGCTTCCTTGCAATCTCGGCTTGTTTCATCCCCAATATCTCAGAAAAGGCAATTGTGACATAACGCTTCCAAAGAGGTATCTCAGGGCCTCTTGGCATCTTGATTTGAACTGAATTGGATGAACATTGGTGGTGTAATCAATTATTGAAGTGAGAGGGTCGATCGAGATAACCCCGGCGGAGCTGCGGGAGTTGCCGCATGCGAACATACCTTCGGATGGGCGGTGGGATCAGCACGGCTCGGACCGAGGTCGCAAGCTCATCTATCAGGTTAGCAGACTCAGCACAACAACTGCAGCTGTGCGCGTCTGGGTAGATCATCTGTCAATACACATCCATAACGACAATCTACCATGTCTACAGTGCTGGGAGCTAATGGGAAGGACCGGGTCTCGACTGATAATCTTTCTTGGGCAACAATCAATGCGGCGCAATCCAGCGCGACTCCCACTCACCGCAGCACTCTGGACATCGCGCCATTGGATGTACTGGATTCAAACGGCGAAGGGTGCCCAAGTCAGTCTCTCTCACAGACTTCTGCTGGCCTTCATATTAACGCAAATGTAAGCCCCAAAATGCTGTGCTGCCATTGACTTTCGCCACTAACATTCGTTTTTACGAAAAGCGGACTGGAATAATGACACATCTATACCCACGAAGCGCGCTTCGCCCAAACAAATCGCACTGAGACTGCCAATCAAGAATATGCTGCCAAGAGAAAAGCCGGGACTCTTCCCTGATGATATCTACAAGAAGCTAAACGAAGAATCGTCGAAAGAAATAGACGGATGGAACCCCGACACGGTCAAGATGCACATTAGAACTGCTCTGAAAAGCATGCACACATTTGGAGAGGTTTCAAGGGAGTCGGCTCGAGGTCCTAACGGCGGTTCGAGCTTTCGATACATCCAATCTCAATGCTCTCAGGCCAGCTTTTCCCCCCATCCTCATGCGCCTTTGCCGCAGCAGCCACCTCCGGCACGCGTCCCCCCCACGTGATCAACCTAGAGAGAATGGCAGTGCACCATCTGCGTGGATGTGCCCAGGGCGCTGGCGGTCTGAAGAGCAAGATCACAATTGCGGCAAAATTCAACCAGATATAGCGGATCAAAGGCCTCAAAAGCCTGGACGTTCAACCGACACGACTGAGGTACCGTCTTTTGGTGGCCCGCGAAACTATGAGGGATCCGTTCGAAACAACCCTTCCCCCACGGAAGGTCCTTCACATCTCCCTACCATCTATTCCGTTGAGGCATCACGGCTTCGAAATGGCACGCGAGCCTCACCAACACCCAATGCCAACACTTTGGCTACCCCGTCTACATTACAAGATCGAGCGGAGGCGACTGTTGGAAATTCGCCGCGGAACGTGCGCAACGGTTCGGAACACGAGCGCACCCATATACATAGCCATCCGCAGAGCCATGGACCAGAAGCGAACCCTCCTGCTGGACATGAGACACAAAATACAACCACCTCTCTGAGCTCTCCTCCCACAACACACGCACAAGTCGTGTCTCGCATTGGAGCGCCGTCAACCCAAGGAGGCGAGCACGCACAAGAAGCTTCGACAGCGACCCCTGTCGCCGTACCATCTCAAGCAGTATCTAGTCGAGAGTCGACCGTCGTGTCTGGTGCCACTAGTGGGCAGGACAAAGAAAATCCGGACTATGGAGAGATTGTAGAAGAACTGCAACGTCTCAAAAGAGAACGCAAGACGCTCGAGCAAGAAGTTGAAACAGAGCGTAAAGCACTACCTGACACAAATGCTTTGCAGGAAACTGCCGATCAAGCAACGGCGAGGGAAGCGGAGGCGGCACGCCTTGCCGAGGAAGCGCGACAGCAAGCTGAGACTGAACGTAGCAGGTTGAAGGAAGCCCTGGCACGAAAATCCCGGATGGTAGCTCTAGATGAGCAGCTTCAACTCCTCCGTCAATCATCGTATAGTCTGCGGCTGCGGCTCGATATCGATGATTAAGCTCAAATATTGCCTATGCATTGACATTTCCGCATGTGGATGTCAAGTCATGCATACGGCATTCCTCCTTGCGGGCAGGAGACACGTCCATCGTGACTGTAGAAGAAGAGATTTACCACTCTAGGTGGAAGCGCATACTTTCTAAGTCTCTTCGAGCTTTACCGACATTGTTAAGCACTCATGACATGAATGCATGACACCTGTGACGAGGATGGCCGCGGAAGAAGATGGGGCGGCTATTGTCAGAGACGGGCTCTCGCGCTATAATGTGTTTTTGGTTCGATGCCAGGATTGAGGAACTATGCCACGGTCACCACGGCAACGCGTGTTGTGCCTCGAGGATCAAGACTTTTTGAAAGAGAGGACATCGGCAAGGTCTGTAAGCTAGTCATCCAACCGTAGTTCAATTGCTCGTTATTGTTATCGCAGGCTTTCACGAGTATTGGATTTGTAAGATCTGCCATCAGCACTGATATCTGAAAGGATGCCTGTACCGGACCCAAAAGTCTACAAGCTCAGCTCTGGACCACATGAGGATAAGACGCAACCTTACAGAGTCTGGGCAGTCCAAACTTCCAACTCTCAGATTGGAGAGGTCAAAACCCCGGCGCGCTCTTCTGTAACGTCACATCGAGTGCCAGGAGCAATGGCCCCGAAGGCTTCGCATCCAATACTTTCCAAGCACTGCTCTACAGTAGGATAGTCACCGATAACGTTTCCTTCCGCAAGATCGAACCTCCGCGACTTCATGCGCTACTACAATATCTCAATCCTCGATGGGAGCGACTGCTGCCTTTACACCAGACAGTCAGCGAACAATCGGGGAGATCTACGATAAGCAGCTGGGTGCTGTCACTGAAGATTTAGGAGCCGCAGCGACGAAGATTAATTTTTCCATCGATCTATGGACTTCGAAGAATCGTTTGGCGTTGCTTGGATTGGTCGCCCACTTTATTGACAGCGCGGGCCTTTCCAAAAGCATCCTACTCGCCCTACCACGCCAGAAAGGTTGGCATACTAGTTCGAGCATCGCCAACACCGTTGCAGAAATCATTTGCGACTATGGTCTTGAAAAGAAGGTTGGCTATTTCATCAGCGATAACGCACGGAACAATTCAAAGGCGCTGGGATTTTTGGGAACAAAGTTTCACTTCGATCCACAACGCCGATGGCTCCGCTGCGTAGGTCACATTTTCAAACTTCGCGGGCAGGCCGTTCTTTTCGGCAAATATTTCGATGCATTTGGGCGCGAATTCCATGATCTCCAGCTAGCAGAGCTGCAGTTAGTTGAATGGCGGAGAAGAGGGCCGATCGGCAAGCTCCACAACGTTCTTGTGTACCTGAATGTATCACCTCAGCGTTGGGAAACGCTTGTGGAACTGCAGCGCGAGCTCATCGGTCCAACACGACCTGAGGGCAAGAAGGAAGTGTATCAGATCGTGAAGGGAGTGATAACGAGATGGAACAGCTTCGACGATAGTGCAGCACGAGCACTGTACTTACGTCCTGCCATTGACGAGTTCGTCCGGCGAGAGCAAGACAGCTGGAACAACTCCGTCCGCCGGACGCAAGAGAGCGGAAGGCGAATCGCTAGAAGCGAGCCTTCGATCATCCACGATAAGCTCAGTAGCGATGAATGAGCGGTGATTGCGCAGTATCACGAGATCTTGAACCCACTCAAGAATGCAACGCAATTGCTGCAAGGATCCGCCGGTCGGAATTCGGTGCCGTCTGGCAAGTGCTCCCGACCTTTGAGAAATTGCCCAGCCACTTTGAGTGGTTGCGGGTCCAGTACCCGATCACGGAGACCTGCCGAAATGTAGCTGGCTCTTTGTTGAACATCTCAGCACCACTTCACGACGAGCATCAACCTGGGTTGGCAGAAGTTGA
Organism: Cladosporium halotolerans; assembly: GCF_011745625.1. NCBI lineage: Eukaryota > Fungi > Ascomycota > Dothideomycetes > Cladosporiales > Cladosporiaceae > Cladosporium > Cladosporium halotolerans. Next base: position 25,638 of record NW_027191537.1, read on the forward strand.
ACGATTATTACAGCAAGCTGGACGAGACTCCAGTGTACGTTCCCGCGGTAGTGCTTCACCCCCGAATGAAATGGCGGTACCTTGAGAAGCGTTGGGCTAACGAGGGTGGGTTGGTAAAAGCAGAGAACGCCTTTAGCAGTCTTTGGCTTGAGTATGCGACACTGGACAAATCCACGCGACATCAGAGGATTTCGAGACGAACATCGCCTTGTCCAAAGGCAGAAAGCCTAGCAGTGACGATGCTGAGCGATGATGAGAGCAGTGACGACGACGGCTCTTACGACGTTGATCAATTAGCACAGTATCTCGCTGAGCCACGCCATCCGTTACTTCCGATCGGGGACTCGCCAATTACTTACGGGACCGGAAACAGTAGTCGATGGCCTTGAATATTTTCGCAGTGCCGGCTATGAGTGATGCACCTAATGTGCGTTCAGCACAGCCGGCGATGTACTATCACCGCGGAGGAGACTTCTGCAAAGTGAGACCCTTGGGTGGTTGATGACTCTAAAATCAGGGATCAACAAGAATGGTATTGCGCTAGACGCAGACTTCTGCACAACCAAGCACTGCTTGATGCTTGATCAAGCGCTTGATCAAGCAGTCAATCAATCAAAAGTTGCGCAGCCAATCAAGCAATCAAGC
>NW_027191538.1:0-25267 GCF_011745625.1 Cladosporium halotolerans
GTAGGTGCGTGGACAGCGTGTGCGGAGTTCCTCTCTTCGCTGGATGAAGCGGTAGGGCCACTGTTTCCCAACACGACGTGTACCTCGCGACGCGAGGATGCGGTCCGCCATTACCCTCACATCTTCGAGCGAGGGCGGAAATCCTCTCGCATCCAAGTCCAGTATATACTGAACTACTGCCTCCTCTTCGAGCGCGGTCAGAACCTGAACGGCAGGCCGACGTTCCGTGATAGGACTCACGCCACTCATTCTGTCCCGAAGAGTCGTTTCGGGCACATTGTAGAGCTTCGCGGCAGCGCGACGGCTCAGCCTATCAGTTTTGTGGATAGCATCGATAGCGAAGACGACTCGTGCTTCGTTGTTTTGTTCCCGCATCATTCAACGTGATGGTATCGCGTGCTGAAGCTGTAGCATGGTGACGCTTTGGAGAAGTGCGCGGGGTACTGATATGCGCGGGGTACTGATGACACACGTTACGATAAATTTAATCGATTGTGTTTGCCAAACAGCTGAACAAACAGAAAGTTTTGTTTATTTGACCGACTGAGGGAAAAGTGTTTATTTGCTTGGTTCGAACGTGTCAAACGAACCAAACAGTCCGTTTGAGTACTGTTTAGTGACCACCCTGTTCTGGGCTTTCCCTCCGATTCTCACGATGGCATGATCTCGTTCTGGTCGGCATTTTTGATCCCCCCATGCTCCTTCATGACAATCGGTATCCAGCGAGACCGTGTGGGTTGCCTTAAAGACGAAACTTCCTCATCATTTTGCAAATCGGGAACTTGGTTGAGTAACCTGGCTTCTTCGAAAGGCATCCTTGACCGTAACATAGAATACAGCGCTTGCGCGAGATAATTGTTACGTCGCTGTTTATATAGGCCAGTCGCACACAGAATCAATGTCGACCGCAAGCTTTCCAATTCCGTTTCTGATGGTTGCTGCCCGATCCTTCCGAGGCATCTGGTCCCTGCGAAGATCAAAGAGATGGTGATATGTATGTCCATGTTTTGGTGTCCATGACGAATGTAATAGAGTCGGAAAAGTGTAGCAAAGTATCTGTTCGCTTCGATGACGATGGCGTCCGGTCGAGGTTGTTGATGTCCTCCAGAGTCCAGGAGACATTCAAAAATGGTGACCAGAAAGTGATGGTAATACATGCTCATCAAGCGTTAGTGGGCGCCTGGATCTCATCGGGCGTACTCACTGGAGCTGCAGCTGCGCCGGAAGAACGATGTTTTTGGGTTGGAGCAGGTTCGGCAATGAAGCAAACCATTTGAGCAGCTGCTCCCGGCAAACATAGGCATCGCTCGTCAGCCATGCCGGCGTCCTATGTAAACCATATGCTCTAGTGCAGTACTGAGCCATTATGATCCTGAACCGCGCCCGATGCTCAAAAAAGACGCCGAAATTTGCATCTATAAGGTTTCTGTGACCTGGATAGTGCAGCCAAAATTGTCCGTACCACTCTGGATTGTCTGTAGGAGATGGAAGACGGTCGTGCGGCGGTCGGGGCAAAAGTGGAGGCTGCTGAAGTGAGAACGCCAGAAGGCTGCGTACGTCAGAAAAGCAATAAATTGGATGTGTATGAACACTTACGCATCCCAGCAGAACAGAGCCCATGCGGTGTAAATCTTGCCTTGCCTCGATCTCTCGTTTGCCAAATTGGCCGGTCTGTCGTAGAGATGTAAATCATTTGCGAGCGCAACGGATTGCCTGTAATATGCTTGCCCTATTTCGTCCAGGCCGCTGAAGTTAGAAATGCCGTTCAAGGTCATACCGGCTTGAATCGTGCTGATCCGGGGGGTATCAGCTTCCAGCTCCCACAACCGCTTTGCTTCCACCAGAAACTTGTATGTGAGCGAAGCTGGGTTCCAATACTCCGCGCGGTTAGATATTTCTGGATCGCACATCTGGAACCGTCAGTAGCAGATCCTATCAGCGAAGGTTGTACCTACACAAGCATAAGCCAGGACGGCGTTCACAAGCAAAGAAGAGCAAAATTCACCTTGCTGGCGGATCATGTCTTCTAAGAATAAATCTTTCTGCAATGCTGACATAAAATAGAATTCGCAGAGGAAGTGGTTGCGCAGGAGTCTACGCATGACACCGTCATCTGGACACACTGTTGTCCATAGACTAGGTTTCGCATCTTCGACGAGACGATCAACAATTCGCGCTGCGTGAAATGGCCGGAGATAGACAACTTGAGGAAGAGACCCAACCGATTCGGTCGAGTTGGTCTCGCGATCGCTCAAGCCCAAAGAATCTGCTTCGTGAACGAGTGTATCAAGGTATGGATTACCCCCTAGAAGCTCCAGCGGCAAATGTTTGACATATGGGAGTTCGTAGCGGTACTGCACTTCCGGTCGCAGACTGATTTGACTTGTGAGGTCTCCGGCTCTGATCTGGGACAACAGATAGTGTGGGTCAAACCCGTAGCGAATCCGTTGGTATATATCGTTGGCTCGGTACGAGTCTGATGTCCTTAGGTGTTCGAAAAGTTCCTCATAGAGCATGGAGTTCTCTCTAGAGGCGTGTAAACTGCGTTTTGTAGCTTGTGCACGCGACTCTCCGGGTGCCGTTTCATACTGGCAAGGAAGGCATGATCGAACGCAATTCCCGCAAGCGGGACGCTCACAATCGCACTGTGTAACCGAGGTCAATAGATTTCGAAGGAAACGATCGTGCTGAACGGACCTTTGTTTTGCGTCGCCGACAAGATCTGCAAGCAGCGAGAGCTTGGCTGCCCCTTCTTACTGCGCGTTTCCCAGGCGCGCTCATTTCTGGTGCATCAGGGCTCAGTGATGCCCTCTTCAAGCACATAGACCTCTCGGGCGCTATCCTCTAACGCTGAGTGTCACTGGAAACGATTCTCCGCTATTTGAATCCAACGGTGCGTTGAACGCAATCGAATGACGTCCTTCATGCGCTATGAAGTAAGTAGACCAAGCCCTTCTCCGGACCTCCCGCCGAGAACTCCATCGGACTGATCTGGCGTCGCTGCATAATCCCCAGGCTTCGCAAAGCGGATTTAGGATCCTAGTCAGTCAGCTGAACAGATTGGGAATTATTGCTGAAGTGGGGAGTTCTTCGTGTACAGCCCTCTAGATTCTGGAAAAATGCAGCTCAAGCAGGGACAGGCCATCCATCTTTCGTGTGCATCTTTACACAGCCAGCACTTCTAATGCTTCAAAGCCTGAATTTCCCCTCACCGACCGCGCCATGAATTTTGTCGGACATGGTTTTCTTCGTAATGTTGAATTCCCATCAGCGAAATCCGCTATTACGCAGTTCTTCCCGGTGATCCCGCTGCCCGAAGTCGCCGACACGTCATCATATGCTCGCTTGCCGCCTTCCATTTTTCCGTACGACAAACGGGCGGGCTTGCAATTGTTCAATCTTTGCAAAGCGGTGATAGTGCTAAATGGCTCCGTTTAACCTGCTTTCAATCCAGCCAAAGTCAACGATCTCACTCAAACGCTTGTTTTGTTTCCGAACGGGGAAAGGAGAAGTGTCGGAGATCTCTCCGGAAGCTCTTATTATCGGACGGCACAGACCGCTTAGCACGGTTGCTAGCGCGGCGTTAAGCGGGGCTTCAATCTCCCTCTTCTGTGAAATGACTTACAATCCACGATTCCGGAGGTGCCTCCGCCGAGTGCGCGGTCTCCCACTCCTACGCGGCAGCAATTCTTCCCACAAGTCCAGCCGTGACGTTATCCTTACAACACACGTGCCGTCATACTGCACGAGATGTGCTTTTTTCGATACTATGTCATGTGCGATCACCATCTGCTTGCTACGAAGCCCTGGAGCTGGAACATGCTTCGAGGAAGACTTTCTCGTATGACGATTATCGAAGAAACCGAGACGAGACAGGCGCAACACGGTTCCAGTTTCTGCCTTCTAGCTCTGTCCCATGAGCGGGACGTGAGTCAGGTCAGCCGCTGAGCCCTTAAAGGAAGAAGAAGGTGTCCTCATGGAGGGTTGCGCTGAAACTGTGTTACAACCTTGCCTTGCACGCAGCCCCGAACGCCCCTGACCATTCTGGAAACCGTTTTTACTTGGTTGCCCTCCCTCTTGTTATGGCTACCGGTATGCTTTCGGCGAACCTTGATCACTTGGGTTTATCTCAGTATCTTCGCATTCTTGTAGAGGAGGCATTCTCTTCTTGGGAAGCCCTTACCTGCATCACAGAACATGACTTGTAGGTCGGACGCGTGACAGTTTCTTTCCCTCGCTAAAAGACTTTGCAGAAATGCACTAGGCGTGAAACTCGGACATCGCAGGGTTGGTTGATTTGACAGGTCGTAGCCAGTCAATTTGCTAACGACCTATGGAGTCGAGACTGATCATACAAGCCAGATTTTGCAAAGTGCAGTTGCTCGCCACGGACACGGTGAATCGGTAACGGGTGTGCAGTATCGAGGTAACATCACCGACAGCGCGTCAAAAGAAAGTTACGGTCGAACGGACGCACCGCACCCTACGCCGGAGCATGGAAATGCTAGCCTCAAAGCGTGCGCGCCGCAAAAGCGAAAGTATATTCGGCACGCAGCGGTAAGGAAGTCCCGCGCCAGACTATTCTCGAAGGTGAGGATGACCTCTGACAAATATGTAGCCAGATAAGAATGTTCCAGAAAAGCCGCCTTCTGCATATGGTCTATTCTCACAAGGTTCGTAACAGCACGCAACAAAGATTTGACGCAGCTAGCTTACTACATTCTAGAATTGAGGAAGGACTTGAAAATTCAGGGATTGGGTTCAAACCAGACATCAAATATCACTGGAAAGCGATGGAGGCTGCTCTCCTCCGAAGTCAGAGCGGCTTTTTTGAGCAGGAGCCGACTGATGAAATCAACATACCACATTCGGCTCACAGAGTATCAGCAAACCAAGGAGTGTGCAGATTATCAAGATTATCTTGCAGACTTCCATAAGCCGCCTGATGGTTAGTATTCCAGCAACCGACTCCTCGGAAGTTTTTGGCAGCTTTCTGCCAGAATTGCCAAATTGATTATCTCGAATTAGATACAAAACGACTGAAGAACAACGAAAAATCGAAGTTCTCTACCTCTGCGAAGAATGAAATGAGCTCAAACCCCGGCGGAGATGGTGATGGTACAGCGACTTCGTCACAGCCAGGTCAACAAAAGCTCACCCCGGAACCACGCCAGCTTTCATGCCGCCAAAAATCGCCAAAGCCAGAGTCGAGTGGCTTCGTCCGACCGCAGTCAGCGTCGAACACCCGCATTAGGGACGACTCTCGATTCACAACGCGTCGACAGTGGTCTGCTTGCGACAAACCGCTGTTGGTAGTCCCCTCGATGTCCAATTCAGGTGAGAAAAGCATACCAGAAATTGCAGCGCCAATAAACGAACACCCAATGGCTGCCAGCATGCACGTTGCTTACGGTTCCGAGAACACTCTGGCGCACCAACAGTCTCGCCTTCCGCCACAAAAAAGCCTGGACAGGAAGGTCATGTCGCGTCTGGACGGTTCCGGATCCACGAATGCTCGGACAGATTTCCCCAACTCCGGTCATTCTGCGAACTTGTCGCCTCGCCCGTCGGTCTTCCCAATCAACTTCCGACCCAGCAGTCCCCAACGAGACCTGGCCGACACGTGTGTCAGGAAATGGGGTACCTCTTCCGCGACAAATCCATGCAGGAAGAGCCATGGCGGCGTGAAGCAGTCGACTCGAAACCTTCCGGGGTTTGCTGCTGTTCTGCGCGCAGTCGGGGAGCCACACGACGTATGACGCAACGCATATTGGGAGCGCGAAGGCATGGGAGTGAATCAATCCAGATCTCATGGCTTTAGTTTGATTGATGGTTGATCGTTTACTCCACATCGTCCAACTTGATTAGTTGATTGGCCGATTTGGCATTAGTGGCGGCAACTGCGTCATCTACAGGCTATCGTACTCTTTACCAGACACATCCGACGTATTGTCAGGTACTGCGTTCACGTTACAAGAGCCCATCATGATTACCGATTTCTCAAAACGGCCACCGTGTAGACATGCGCTGTCGCACCGTGTTTGCGCCGAAATCTCAATCCTCCAGCTCTCTTTTATTCGAAAGTGGCCGTGAAGATGTCACTATCACAATTCCTATTGATCGAGTGCTTTTGCCTCGTGTGTTGCGCCACAGTAGAAGATGCGCGCGTTTTCTGGATCATGTGACCTTTCGGAAACGGGGGTTTCACGTCTCCATGATAGGGTCGCGTGCAAAACAGAAATTCCAACTCGTCTCGGTTGAAGAGCCGTTAGACATGCTGCCAGATCTAAAATGTGTTCTTTTTGATTTTGCAGGCTGCGTTTGTGTCCTTTTCAACGCCGCCAGTCTACGTCCTGACGTTTTTGGCGATCTCCAGGCTCGACTATGCCATTGACTCAGCATTGTTTTTTTTGGCTAGCAGCCGACAGGCTCGCGGCGCAACGACACGCGCTACGCGGGATTCGATTCTGGCGCGTTTCTGCGCGCGTTCATTGGCTGACGATTAATTGTTACTGTTGGCGAGCTTACTGTGCTTCGGAGCTTTACACCAACCTTCGCCCTACTGTCGCATGGAATTTATCAATCTATATTGACACTCGCCAATAAATCGATTGATCATGAGGTGCAGCTTAGTCTGATTGCCTATGGATCTATCAATCAATGAAGTTACCAAGAAAAGAAATCAATCTTGCACACTCCTGACCTCGGACAAAGTCATGCAGAATTATCAGAGCAGGATAGCATGGGATGACTTGCATCTCAGGCGGCGATGTACAGATTTTTCGCTTTTGAAATTTTCGTGAATGACTTGCTGTGAGTGTTCCAATCTGCAATCCTGAAGACGGCGTACGCAAATACAAGCCTGGCTTCGGCAGTTCGATATTGAGATCGATCGGAGGCAAGCTCAAATCCTCACGTAATAAAATATCTGCTGAGGCGTTTAATTATATCAGAATTCTCTTGCTGGGCAAGAGACGATCGAGTTGCAACAAATCCAAGGCTCTGATTTTATCTTGGAATAGGTTTCATCTGACTTCGGTGCTATGGCCAAACCACCGCCTATAAGTCAAAGCGCAAGCGAGCTTCGGGCAACTTCAGGAGTGACGCATTGTTTCATAAGAAAAAATAAAAGATAAAAAATTAAGAGAGGGATTCAATCCGTGTCGATGCTGGTCCGATGTCACGGCCGTATGGAATCGGGACATCTCTTCAATCTGCCAAGGCTAATCTGAATCTGTGCATTTTACGGAGCTTTTTCCGGGAGGCTGCCCCTCGTGGTGACAGGCACAAGGAGTCACGTCCGACACCGACGACGCTAGCGAATACCGTGGAGTGGAGTATCGCCCAACTCTCCAAGAGCGTTCCGATGGAAGATCCTACAGATTCCTTCTTTCTTGCTTTGTCTTACTCTGCACTGATCTAGGAACGCTTGAATGGGCAGACCCCGATGCGATTGCGAAGCATGATATTGACATTGCGATTGACTTGAAAACGGAATCTACTATTGTGGGCTCGTAAGCCCTTCTGATGCGGCTAGACGAGTAGCAGCGTCCAATCTCCCCTGTTCCATGCGGCCGCCTGCATATGGCCAATGAGCGATGACTGATCTCGACATTTCCCCACCCACTGTGAGATCGATGCTTTTGCGGCTCGAGCGGCAAATTGTGTCTGTTGCGACATCTGCTGAGACGGGCTTCCTTGATCGCCCGCCTCTTTTTCCAAAGTGGACTTGCATCGTGAACATTCTGTGCGATGCCTTTGGTTCAGTTGCGCTCCCGCTTGTTAGCTCACCCTCCTATCCGTAATGCCGATTGAGAGTAACACCGTAAGTGGCCAACGCACTTTTGCTCACGGTGACAAGGCTGCAATGGCTGCGCAAGCTTGTGAAACGTGCAGATCAAGGTAAGCAAAGTACCGAGGGATAGCGGACCTCTCACTTGCCTCGAGGCCGGGCCCCTTACTGACGGTCAGGCAGGAAAAGCAAGTGCGACGAACAGCGGCCAAAATGTAAGGGCGCGTGTGTGAACAGTCTTTTGGCCAGGAGCTAATAAACCTCAGGCGGTCTATGCCGGCGGCTAGATGCAGAGTGTATCTATCGAGAGCCATTGCCTATGAAGTCAGCCGTCTCCCACGCAACAATAGGCAACAGGTATCGATTACGATGTACTGACCTAGCTTCAGAAAAGACAGGACCTTAGTACATATTCTGGAAGCCCTTGTCCGCATAGAGGCAAAGCTTGATGATTCACTACTCGTGAGCCAGAGCCAGTCAGCAATCCAGACCGGAACACAGTGCAACGAGCTGACACCGCAACATGATCAAAATCGGCGCCACGATTTTTCATACGTCCCGCAGACGGCCTCAAAGCTGCCACAGGAAAAGCCGCATTTCACGATACCACACAAGGTCATGCTCTGGCCGAGCATCTACCAACACCTGGCAAACGAGCGCGTCGAAACCGTCCCAAGCTTGCATCATGCGTTCCACGAAGGCACGCCGTGGATTGTGAAGCAGGCGCTCAACTTACAGCCTACAGGCTCCCACGCTCACGCAGCCGCGGCTGGCTTTAAAACTCCGGACCCGCTCACGACAAGCTCCATCAACTCAAACCTGTGCACCACGTTCATTCTTAGGGAGGCCCAAGAGTTGGCCGACGCATACTTCGAGACTTTCAACATGCTCTATCCCATTCTCGACCGCGATATGTTCCAGAAAGGAATAATCGACCGCTTGGCTAGCAACGGGTACGTGGAGGGAGAAGCTTCTACTGTCCTCGCGTTGACTGTTTTCGCCTTGGGATCAGTCGCTATGGAGGGTGTCTTCGGCTCGTCTGTTAGCGTGCAGAAAGGCGTCCGCAGCGGATTCCGTGGTGGCAGAGCGCAAACGCCGCCGGGTATCGACATCTTTAATGCAGCCCGGCGCCAGACAGGGTTTGTCATGACACTATGCACGCTAGAGAATGCCCAAATCTTCCTGCTTCAAGCCTCATACTATGAGACGGCTGTCCGGCATCTGGACTTTTGGCGTTGCACCGTAGCGGCGTCGATGGCTTGTCGAATCATCATACGCTGTGGCAACTTCGACTGGGCTTCACAGGAAGGCGACATGATAAAGCGTGTCTACTGGACCTGTGTGATCAGCGAGGATCTGTTCCACCTCGAGCTTGACCTTCCGGATAGCGGTATTTGTGCCTTGGAGGACGAAGTGCCTCTGCCTCATTTTCACGAAGGACAGACGGCAGACCATCAATCGGCTATATGCGATGAATACCAATCTCTATACCAATATCATTTCTTGGCAATGGTAACCTTGAGAAAAGTGTTTGCGCGGATTCGAAAGATGATCTACAGCGGTAAGTGGCGACCCTAGCCAACGCAAACGGTTCAATCGAGTCTAACGTCCTTCTTCGTAGCCCCGGTAGAACCACATCACTCTGAGAGTTGGAGCGCGCCATCCCTTTCGTTGGTCTCAGAATTGGCGCGACAGCTTGACTCCTGGCGGGCAGTCTTGCCATGGCAGGTCCAGTGGTTTGACGAAGATGTCTTCGGCTTTCCGAGATCAGATTCCGCTGAAAGTCGCCCCCGTGAGCCACTGTTCTCATATGACCTAGAAGCAATGCCGATTAACCACCAACATAACATTGACGTGGCTACTGCACAGCTACGGACGCGTTTCTATCAAGCGCGGTACCTTCTGTTTCGCCCTTTCGTCTACAAAGCCCTTCACTTTCCGGCCTTGATGACAGATCATGACAGTCACTATGCGAGCCTGGCAATGGAGTCAGTTTGTCAATGGCCTATCCTCACGTCACCTCCAAAAGACAAAAAGCGTCTCGTGCCTCATCACTTTGCATGGACGCAGAACTGCATCAGCATTCTGCTCATCATCCGTATGACGGCAGCGAACGAGGCTTTGGAACGAATGTGCTTCAGATACGTCGATTCCATGGCGTTGAGAAAGACAGCCGCTTTGATGTTACAGTGGCTGAGGGATCTGAAGCAGATTGACGGTATCGCTGAATGGAGCTTGCAGATTTTGGAACCACTGTTTATAGAAGAATTGGGAACTGGCGATGATTCAGGTTTTGCTCTTAGGGAGAAGCAACCACGTAGAGCTCATGTTCCCTAACGATCGAGCATAGGATAGTAGTCATTGCTGGAAAACAAGACACACATCCCATCTGAAGTTTTCAGCCGCATGACTGACCTTGCGAGCTGCTCGGCGTGAATTCCAGAGATCCGAACGCGTTTGCTTGAGCCCTTATTGACCTTGTTCATTGGTAAACCTCGATGTGTCATTGTGGAGGAGAAGTCATTTTGGAGGAGAAGTCAAATTGAATTCGGCTCGAAGCTTTGTAATTCGTGCTATATGCTGACACAGTATGCAGGTCCCAACCCCAATGATTACCGGATCATCAAACCTCGCGCAGAGCGCGGCTATCTGGGTGTGGTCATGACGTAACTTTGGCGAAGCGGTCGCGAGCACAGCATTGGTTTGTGTCTGTGCGCAGTGTAACCGTAACCGCCGCGTCATCAAGCGCGACCGTACGAGATGTAGCACAGTGCCAGTCCTTAGCGATCTGTGCCGAGGGTGAACGCTCAGGCCGTGGATCACGGAAGGATCGTTGTTCTCTTATGAACTGGCAAACACGATACCATCGGAAGGGACGAATCAATATTACCTCATTTGTGAGCTCTGTGAGACTGGTATCTGGTGGTCGTTTGGTCGCAGTTTGCTGATTACAGCCCATAGCGACCGATACACTCCTTGCAGTGACCGACTTTTCGGACGCAACATGCATTCCCATCGCAAAGCCGCCGTCAACTCGCTCTCTTCGGAGCTGCTTGCACATGTCATGTCCTACCTTTCGGCGTCATGTCCGGGAGATATCGCAAGCTGTCGCCTTGTGAATCGTGCCTTCAACGAGCATAGCTCGCCTTATCTAATACCCCGCGTCTTGTTTGCTCGACGGCTCGACGTCCTATCGAGGCTTTGCCAAATCATGACCCATCCGTACTTTAGCCTGCACGTTACCGAGCTTGTGTATGATGGCAGTGCATACTCCGAAGCAACAGCGCTCGACTTGGATCAGTATGTGGAGGATTGTGAACGCGCACCGCGAGATTTGCGAGATGAGCGTTGGATGTCACGACAGCGTTGCATTCGAGCCACACGAAGAGAGATCCTGCGTTTTTGCCGTGATAGAGACGGAAAGCTGCAACCAGATGAACCGACTACCGCACAAAGCAGACAACTGTCAAGAGAGCTTGATGTGGAAACGTCACCATTTGCCGCATCAGTCGGGGCTGATGATTGTCGTTTGGCTTGCAGCTTTGCATTTGCAACCTACCAACAGCGCTACAGGGATCAGGAATGGATATCGAGCGAAGCAGTTGATATGAGCGTACTGCTTGCTGCATTCACTCGTTTCCCAAAGCTTCGCAGTATTGTTGCTACTGATTACCGCAGTCTAGCGCGCCGCGGCGAGAGCTACGACGAATGCTGCCGGCGGCTGTTTGGCAAGACACTCGAGCCCCAGCATGTCGGTGCTGGCGGAGAGACTGGCGTTGCGGGTGATTGTCTCTTTTCTTTAATGGAGATCCTTGCAAAGACATCGAAAACGCAGGTAAACCGTTTAGCTGTCGGGCCCCACGCGTTCGAGTACACTGGCGAAGACGCGAGCGAGCTGGCCGATCCTTATCACCCACGGAATCCACGGTATCTTGACGTCGGCTCGTTCCATGGCATCCCCCTTGGTCCTTGCTCCGCAGTCGCTGGAGTTCTCGGTCATTTGGAAACGCTTCGCCTTGTACTTTGCTACAGTGGCAATCGCTCAGACGAAGACCACGTGCGCGATCAGCTCCGCCAGTTCCTACGATCTGCAGCGCCTCGCCTCCAAGTCCTGACCCTGAACATGATCTATCTGTTCTGGGGCGGTCGAGAGGAAATACCCAGGGTGAGCGAGAGTGTTCGTTTCGATGTATTTCCATCTGTCCTGGCACCAATCCGTATGCCGTATCTTCGGTCACTCAGCCTCCGTCGCTGGATCTTTACCGCTGATAAGCTAAAAGCATTTCTACTTGCTCACACTGAGACGCTTTGCGACCTCCATCTGCTCGCATGCCTTTGTGGAGACGACGAATGGGCGCTCGCTCACTGGGGAAGTCAGAATCTCAATCTGACTAGTGTCGAACTCACAGGCTTTCTTGCTGTCTTGGACTACGGGAGCGCGAATCCACACCATTGGCAGAATGTGAGCAAGACACAATGGAATGAGATGCGACCGGATGTGAACGAGCAGCATGCAAGGGCATTGGAGGGTATATGGCTACGAGGTCGGCCAAATAAGGTGATAAGACAACAGAGGCAAGAAGATATGCCAAGTAGGGATTGGTGGAAATGGCCGAAGGAGGCATAGCCTTCGCTGACCTTGAAGAGTTTGTGCCTAGATTCTTGTAAGACAGTCAAGTCAGCTGTTTGCAAATACGTACGGGGTTTGGAAAGAAACCCTTCGTCTCACTGTTCAAGGTCAGATCACTGCTGCTTTCGCATTCACACGCTCACGTTTGAACCGTTTTGGGGCTTTGATCTGTAATGGGTTGTTCCGGCCTCCACTTTGGACTGTGCTCATTGCTCACTGCTACCCACGGAACCTCTGCATCATCCCTTCGGAATTTCTTGACGCTGTCTTGCTAGACCGAGTGACACGTGATAGAAGCAGCAGGTAGATCAGCGCCTCAACAGAAACCCAGACTATTCCATCAGATTTTGAAGAAGATGGAAGCACTGTGTCGTCTCCAATTGCTGAAAAAGGAGGGCAAAGCTTTTCAAGACACATGCGACATGACGAGAATTGTGATGGCGGCGTTACTTCAAGCGCAAAGTTCACACATACTGGCTCCACTTCATATTTCAAAGCTCGATCTCATAAACACAAAGGTTCCGATCGATCCCTAGAGAAATTGGTGTACTGCTCTTTTCCTTCACGCCATAACACATCATCTGCAAGCGGCTTTGTGAGGTAAACACACCAGACTTGTGGTAAGGTGCTTTGCCAAAACCGCAAGATGAGTTCGGGGGCGAGGGATTCGGAAGGCACCCACTGAGGTCCCACGCAACATGATAGCACTTGGTAACACGGACCACGCAACGGCGTACATGAAGAGTGGCTTTCCGGAGACTCCTGATCGCTGGAATTTGTCGGTCGCGAGTACTTTGTTGACCGGCTGGATCCGATACCACCAGGCGCCCTCTAACGACTGATTATTAGAATTGCGTAGAACGTTCCATATCTTTGCCAAATCTGGGTATTTGACGCATTATGACTGGCGAGGTAAGCGTCTTGGGCTGCTGGTGTTTCAACATATGATGTCCTATCTGTTGCAGCCACTCGAGTTACCGGTATCAGGGCACCGTATCTACCCCTCATTGTCGAGCACAGCTTACCTCAGCTATACCGAAAGAATGAGATAGGAGTAAATGTATATCGAGCCACTCTCTCTGAATTAAGGTTGCCAATAGCACCGGCCCTCTTGACGGAGCGGGGTCCGTGTACTGATGCAGAGCAGCCGATGATGCTCGAAAGGTATCCCCTGTCATGACGTCACTATATGTCCCAGTAGATCTGCTCCACACCACTGAAGCTCCACTATCGCGCCTAAGCTTCAGAAGAGGAACGGCTCGGCAGTTGTGCACTGCGGCGCAGAGCAAGTTCTGCATTGATCTGCATGGCTGTCGGAGGTTCTCCGTGGAGGGTGCAGGCGGCAACGAAGTCCTGACCCGGTCTGAATGAGTGACTTCGCAGAGCTGCTGACTAGGGCTGGAAGCTGTGGTCAGACGATGTCGCGCAGTCAAACATCTGTGATTCGCCCGGCCGCTGCCGCACTAAGTGGGGAATGCGATGCGAGCAAGCAAGCCAGTCAAGCCACGCTGTCTCAGTGATTCTGATGCCAAATGCTGAATTTCTACGAAGTTCTACACTTATGCGGCCAATGAGGCTGTTTGCTTGGCATTTTTTGAGCTGAGAGCTGCTTGTCATCATCCCACTTTTGGCGGCTTTGACGTCCTTATCAAAAGGGGCCACGTTAAGAGCTACCCATCGTTACATCCACGTGCGACATCTTTCTGCTCCACAAGTGCTATCACCGTGTCCGACAAGCAAATCTCCGCAGTTGTTCTTCCAATGACCAGGAACGAAGTGGTTCCCACGAACTTGAAGGCGACGACGAGCCACGCAGGCTGCAGTGGGGCTGAGAGTGCGACCATCCGCGAAAGGGACACCGACACTGACACCCTGTTACCGGCTGATGGTTACAGAACCAGCGTGAGCTCAACCTCGCCGGGTCTCTACAGAGGCCTTCGCTTGTCCCAAATGCCTACGCTATGCGTATCGTCGAAGGACCGCAATGAGATGTTTAGACTCACTTCTGAATGCTAGCCTACTCGACAATCTGGACCAGCCTCTCACCGGCCGCAAAATCACATGGGAAGCTCACCCACATTGGCGGGACTTGAGCTCAGCATAAGCAAGGTCAAGGCAGAGACACACAGCCTTGAAGCTCTTGTATATGCGATGCAGCACGTTTCAGACGAAGACGCGAGCACGCTCCTTGCAAAATTACGACTCGGTATTTCGGTAGAGGAATTGGTAGCGCCCCTTGAAAGATTACCCCAGGGACGTTCCTGTCGTTGAAGCGTCGTTGCAACGCGCCACCTGACTATCCAGAAGGTCTTCCGGACGGATACCCGTCGTGCATAGACTGTACATATATGGAAACGGCGCATCATGCGAACAACTTATCCCCGCAGTTTGAGTGGCCCTTTAGCATCAGGGCTGCCACGAGTGACGCTGAATGCTATGGAGGGTATGTACTTGTTTCATACAAGCGTCCCCAGGTCGATAGTTGTAGGTATGAACTGAAACATGGCAGCGTCATGGCTTTCCTTCCGAGACGCGAGATATCTTACAGGCTTCGAGGTTCCACTTTGATCGAGCATCGGCCACGTGCAAGGGCGAGGATGAACACCACTGCGTTCCGCGATACTGTAATACAAGCGGATCTTATTACGCTTGTGCGAAGGTCCTGCGCCGGAGTCCGTCTAGTTTGGTCCGCGCTGACGATTTTGGCGCGAAAAACGCCAGAGGTAAAACAGAGAGCAGCCATAGTGGGAATGAGCGTTAACCGCAGCTCAACTTAGCGGCAAGAAAACAAGACGCCTTGCACGCGAGGGGCCATCGCACCCGACTTCCTCTGCTACCATCCGAATTTTCAGCTGGACGCAGTCTTGGTCTGCCGCTTGATACTAACAGGTGGTCAGAGAGACCGCCGATTGCGAGTGAATTGCCAAAGTCGACTCTTCTCTGGAAGCTAAGCCATTTGCTTGTAATCACGCTTTCAAGTGTGGCAATCAAGTGTATGTTTACATTCAAGTCCACACCCGACATCTGATAATGCTAGCCGCGAAATTTATGTCGATGCGCTCGGTGGCATCCACAAGTCGCTTTGACCTGCAGAACGATGCACCGCGACCGGACCGGCAGGTACCTGGTCGACCGCACCACAAAGCAAAGCGCATATTAGTCGAGGATACCTTTTTAAGCAGGTGTGCAAGAGGAAATTAGATATTGAGAACACCACATTGGCTAGTCACATTTTTGCAGCGTGTATCTGATTCGATGACTGACCATTTCCTTTCTTGGTGCTTTCGTGCCGAGCAGTGGCACGCACGAAGAGCTGGCAGTGCCGTAGCAACACTAGCCCTCCGCAGTTGCCAGGACTGTCTGTTCATTTGAGTCTCGTTCGTGGATCGATACATCGGTGCCGTTATTCCGCGAAGCTCTCTTCATCGACAAGCGCGTGAGCGACGAGTCAGAATCGAACCGTCCACCCTGGCAAACTGAATGTGACGGGTGATTCACGGTCTGTTCAAGACTAGGTTCTAGGGGCTTCGGACTTACATCCGGCGCTATCGATCATATGACCATGTTAAACGTCACCAACACCAGGCCTCCCTTGTTCCTGTGACAAATTTGAACGGCCTTCCTTTTGAGGGCTTGCTTTCGGTGTATTACCATTCGGTCACACCTTTCCAGAGTGTCGATGTGCATCCTGTCAAAACTCACCGCATAAGCCGATATTCTATCTTGTGAACTCGACCCCTAGTGTCTTATTTGTTATAGCGTGTCTACAGCTTTTCCAATCAGTACTGGCGAAAACATTGCCAATGCGATTGGCAAAATCACATGTGGCTTATTGATCGACCGCCCGAGCGCTATCATGTGTCCGGCGAGCCTACGCCGTGGAGATCGTAAGCAAGTCGCAGTATGTCAGCTCGCTACAAATATCATGCAGTAAATGAGTCACGTCGACTAACCACTCGTACGAGGTCGCTTGCGAGAATTGCAGAAGAAGGAAATCAAGAGTACGTACACTTCCGACATCTTTTGGTAGCAAACATGGTTACCTGAAACACATTTGCTAGTGCGATGGTGGTCGTCCTCATTGCATATCCTGCAAGACAAGACACTTGCGCTGCCAATATTCAGGCGAAGATGCTGCCTCGACAAACAATGCCTTCAAGAGAAAATACTTCGCCCTTCGTGAGGACTATGTACTGCAGAAGGCGGAGCTCGACCACCACAAATCCGTACTAGTGGGCAGGTCAGGGCTGCAAACCTTTCAAAACGAAGAAACGACATCGACCTCTGCCCGACTCTTTTCCCCAGGATATCAATCCGACCGAGACTTGCAGAATGGATTCCCGCAAGAGCCAAATGTCTGCCCGTCGGAGGTGTTTTCAGCTTTAATGACACGATCCGACCGTGACAGTGTTGCTCTTCTTGCTCGTCTGCGCTCGGGAGAGAGCTGGCAGCAAATCGAATCCGACCTGCGACGCAATGATACGCTCGCGAGCAAAGCCGTGAGGTATGTTGGAAAGCACTCACCTAAATTCCGGCCGCATCATTGAGCAAAAGATTGATAGTCAGTCTGCGAATCACAGAATCGATCTGTCATCTTCCATTTCATGTGATCGCCATGCGAAGAATTATCTCCCCAGTCACGCGCCCGATTCTGAGAAGAAGCAATGGCTCCCTTTATTGTTCGACATTCGATACTTTGCGGCTGTCGATCGCATACCTTGCACCAGTCATGAGAGACGAGCTCTGCATGCGTCCGTCCTCAATCCCAAGGGCTTTGGTAATCTACCCTTTTCGAGCGCTGTATATGCGAATCACCACGTTCGTGCTGTTCAGCAAATGCAAGAGCACAATCTTTTCGCAGCTCCGTGGGAGATGCGGACGCTCGGCAATGCAGCAACGCCGCAAGATGATCCGTTCGAGGGAATACTTGCCGAATTGCTGGCCGACCTCTCCCATAGTCAAAATGCCGAAGAACTTTGCGGCCCTCACGCTTTCATTGGAGCCCTCGATGACGAAGACGTATACATGAGGGCCCCAAAACTATCTCAGATCGTCGCGAGCATTGCGAAGAGCATCAGGCCAGAAGCGAGCAGCTCTTCATTCACACAGTATGCGATCATGCATTGGCACTGGGCACTTTTGAGGTGGATGCTTGAGCCAATAAAACGACACTATTACACTATTCCGGAAACTGCCAGGCCCACTGCGCGTCAGCTTTTCGTTCCTCATGCACGGGTCTTCGATTTCCTAATTGAGCCGGCTTTGCGAGAATTCATGTGCAGGGACGAACCTCCAAATGTTCAATGGCTCACAGAAGCCACTGTCACAATTCAATGTGATTGGCAGAGGGGCTTGAGTGAGGCGTTGTGTAAGGATGGTCGGACTATGGAGCTCGACCTGACTCCTATCAGCAAGGTATTGTGCTCTTCGTTGACGCGATTAACAATGGGCTCCTGTTATCACTAATACCATCACAGAACCACATTGCGAGTGGGCAGAACTGGTCAGTTGGTGCTGCTGTAAGGCTTCAACTGAAGAACGCAGACTTCTACATTAGGGTTAGACAAATGTAGCGTGGTGCAATCAGGTGCCTGCCAACGCCCGAAATGAATCTTATGATATTCAGGCGTCTGACGTCGACTTGCCATCCGAGCAGACGCGCGTGCTTGTGAAGCTCGTTACATACGCTACTATACGCTGATACGCTGAACAGTTCGAGCCTGCCGCAAGAGGGCAACATTGAAGGATTGGCTCTGATATGCCTGAGTCCACGTTATGAGTGGCGATCGAACGATAAATGTACAAACTGTCATTCAAGCCATGATCTGTGATTCAAACCCAGAAGGCCAAGCTATTGATTTGAAGCGCATTTCTTGAAAACGCAAGCAAAATGGTGTGGCCAACCCATATATCATCTTTGGGGGAAAGGAAAAAAAAAAAGGAAAAAAAAAGTGGTGATCGACGCGCGGACTGGAGGAAGCCGAAGCATTCAGGCCTCTCTGCAGCTAGGCTTCCCGATGTGCCCGGTGACGTCCATCTTTCCGTCACTGCCAGTTCCAGTGGGTTGTGGTGAAGATTGGTGTAGAAGAAATGATCAAGCTGTGTATTTACTGCTAGGGCCATCGACTCCCTTATCACCTCCAGTGTGCCTGTGGCGGTGTGGATGCTTGAACTGATGTGGGGAGCACACTAGGTTGAATTCCTCACGGCTTATGTCAGATGCCCACTCGGTTAAATAATAATGAAAGCCATCAGTCAGGAGAGGCGCGACAGGCTCGCTGGCAGCAGCCATGCATCTTAGCTGCTACACGGGACACCAGCTCCCGAATAGTGCTCGTAAGGCAGTCGCGCGTCATGGCGACGTGACCGCAGAGGACATTGTCGCATGTGTTGAGATCTTTGAACCTTGTGACCACGTCACGTGAGTTGTGAAGTCTGGTGTCTGAGAGGTCGGGTTTGGTCTCGATAAAGAGGAGTGTGAAAGTGATGAAGTGGTGAAGCAATAGTTTGGTGTTTGTTTATTCGAAGCAACCGCTTGGACAGGCAAATGTGAGTCACAATTTCTTTTGGGGTTCCTATATACTAAGGAGCTTCGCACTGTAATTACAGTCATCAGTGCAATCAGTGTGGTTGGTTGGTTTGTTGGTTTCATCCTACACGGTTTGAGCCGCGATATCCTGCAGCTATGCCCGGAATGTTACGAATATGGGTTTAGGCAGCCTAAGGCTACTAAGCTCTAGGACGCGGTTGAGACTGCTTAGCGCGACATCCTCGATAATGATACTGAACACGCTCGAGTCACGTGACAAGTGCTTAGTGATTAGTATGCTCAGCGGTACCAAGTATACTGATCATATGATACCAAACAAGCTATAGAAACGGAATGGGGAAGCATAGCGCCGAAATCAACGTGCAAATACCTAGGTGTAATGATGAACAAGAAATTGGATTGGAAGGCACATGTCGAAGAAATCAAACGGAGGGTCACAAAGTCAATCAACTGCCTGGCCTCCCTAGGTAGCTCGACGTGGTGCATACGCTTACCGGACATGCGGAAGCTCTACGATGGAGTGGTCATACCGCAGATTATGTATGCATGCTCAGCTTGGTCCAACTCAAGAGGGGCCGGCATCCCGTACACAAGGAAAACGCTTCAGATCCTCCAGAGCTTACAAGCACGAGGAGCTAGAACCATTTGCGGAGCGTTCAAGGCGACGTCCAGAGCCGCTCTAGATGTTGAGGCTCACCTGATTCCCGTTGTACAGCAAATAGAGAGGCACAACACATATGCCTTGGGCCGTACGATGTCGTGTCAGACGATCCCAGACCTCGCAGACGTTTCGAGGGATGAGTCCAACGACAACGTGCCCAGGGCTATGTACCTCAGCCCGCTACGTAACATTCGCTCCCGATGCAAAGGTAGACTGTCGACTAGCATCCATCCCCCAGAACCAATAGTGCCCTTCGTTGCGCCGCCGTGGTGGGAAGGGCCCGCCACGCACATAGAGCCGGAGACAGATGCCTGTTCTACACACGATACTGAGATTACGAGGGGAGATATCTGCATCTACACAGACGGCAGTTGCATCAGTGGCCATGTTGACGCAGCAGCAATATACCCTGAGAAGGGAAGGATAAGAGATGCATACATGGGGACAGACGCAACGTCAACAGTCTACGCCGCGGAGCTGCAGGGCATTAACCTCGCATTAATGATAGCGAAAGAAGAGACCAACGCAGGTGCGGTACAGCGGTGTATCCATGTCTTCGCCGACAATCAGGCCGCGCTTCGTTCCCTGACCAGGCCAGAAGGGAGGTCTGGGTCGTACATTCTCAAGCAGATTGTCGAGAGAATCGGTGCGCTTCAGAAAGCGGACACGAAGTAACAGTGCGATGGATACCTTCGCATAAGGGAATAGAGGGGAATGAAGCTGCCGACGTAGCCGCAAAGAAAGCGACAGGATGGAGGGAAGGCTCCGCGTCCGAACCAAGAGCCACTCCTCCCCAAAGAGCTGTATTCACTCCATGCCCCGCTTAAGTTAAGGAGCCGGAAACAGACGAACGAAAACTGGCAGACCGAGTGGCAAAACGAAACGAGAGGCAGAGCCTCTTTCAGATATGCGCCGGTACCATCGGAAAAGGTATTGTAACTACACCGGGGCCTAAGTAAACGGCAAAGCGCCATCCTGGTGCAGCTGAGAACCGAGAAAGTAGGACTTCGCGACTTCTTACTCCGTCGGAAAGTGCCCGGAATCATGGACCCAATGTGCGACTGTCGGGAAGGCCGCCAGACGGTACGACACGTCCTCTTAACGTGCAGGAAGCCCCGGGACCTCCGGAAGCAGGAAATTGGCCATTTGCCGGAACGCAACAATCTTCGGGTGATCCTCAGCAAGCGCAAAGCAGCCATCAAAGCCATCAATTTCATAGAACGTTCGCAGATCCTAGGGCAAAGCAGGGTCGAAGAGGAGTAGACGACGCCGAGCATTGGGGGAAGACTGTAGGTACGCAGACAGCGGAAGACAGGGATATCGACCACATAGCGATCATAGGGCGTGAGCCACCGTCTGCGAAGGCTGGCAGGCAATTGGAGACGGAGGCTGAAGAGAAGAAGGGAGGGTGATGGAGGCAGCTGGTCCAGCTGGTATCTAGGTGTCAGGCTGGGCGAAGTGGGGCGGCCCGCACGGGACGCGTCGGCTGTCTGCTGAGATGATGATGAACTTTATTCCGCCCGGCGCTAAGCACCTAAAGGGCAACACACTATTTACGTCCAAAAGTTTACATCTGGCTCGAAGAGGTTGAAACAAACACAGTTCCCAAACTCATTGTCCTTCACCATGAAGTCGACTTGACGTTATATATCCCTCTCACTCTCGAATGCTCGTGATTGCTGGTTGGCGGGTGTTCTTGAAGCTGTGTTTCCAAGTGTTCATCGTCCTATCTTCAGCAGATGAAGCGGGGGCCTGCCGTGTGCACGAGGGTGCGTGATTGGTGTGCGGAGTATATGGTTAGTAGGGTACGGGTTGTTGGGTCGTCGCTGACAGTCTTCTACCTCGCCGTTCGCCTCTGCGTGCTGGTGTCTCGTTCGAATCGTTTAGTGGCCAGAGTGAAATGAATCACGGCTCGCACTGCACCCATGTCAGGTGCCCAGTCGTCGATATCTGTCATGCCTTTACCTCCAAGCAGGCGCGGCAGGTCCTCGTCGTCTGCCCATACGCCCAAAATCTTCCGCTGCTCGCTCCACTTGACACAGTGAAAGATGAAGTGCTCTCTCGACTCGACTGCCTCACCACATTCGCAGAGATTCGTTTCCACTGCTTTGATGTTGTGCAAATACCCGTTCAGTGGTGTCATCCCTGTGCGGAGCTGCGCGAGGACACTCGCTTGTCTTTTGCTGAGCTCGTCGTACATGCGCCGAGTGTGACTGCCAGGCCACCCAGCGTCGATTCTGCGCACTGCGACCCCGACCATCGTCGGCATTTGCGCAGTCGTTTGCGCCAGGCGTTGTTGGGCCTTCAGAACAATCCGCTTGGTCAGTCTGGGTCGGTCACCGGCCACTCGTCCTTTGTCGGTGGACCGCTTCGCGAGCTGTTTCGCTCTTTGCCCGAGCTCGAAGATAGAGTTAACTGGAGCCCACGCAAATACTACGCGGATGCCGAACCCTTTCAGGAACTCTATATGTTTCAGAATCCCACCGATGATCCATTGCCTGGTCCGTTTGGGGAAAGCCCTCAAAGTGATCAGGACGGTACGGTTGTTGGTGAACACGCGCACGGTGTGGCCGTGTACTCGCGCCGATAAAGTCCCCTCGTACACCGCGCCGACAACAAAAGCAAGTCCCGCCTCGATCGAGGCCAGAGCGGCTGTGTAGGCGTCACTTTGCCCGATGGTGCCTAACGTCTTGTCGTACTCGTGCCGCGCAGTGTGGTTTCTAACTCGATCTATGCTCTCGACCGCGCCGCCGATGCCGACCAGCTGGTTCCTGACCGACGCGCTGGTGGCGATGCGTATACCATGCGTCTCTTGAGATCGTGCGGCCGCCTGCAGTCCGTCGTCTGTGCCGTCGACTGTGTCGGGTCGCGCGTTCCATGGAGTAGAGATGTAAGGTTGTGTCGCCTCCAAGTCATCTAAAGGTGCACCCTGGCTGTACTCTGCGATCTTCTGCATAGGTGACACGAACCTTTTGCACGCCAGACGTCTAGCTATCAGCGCGAGAGGGTGCGTGCCCGGCATGCTGCGGAGGTCGATCCACATCTTCAAGGCTTTTCGCTTGTGCCGTTCCTCTATCGTGGGCAGGTCTGCTTCTGCCTCTGCCACCGCTGTGCCGACCGTCTGGAAGCATCCGATCACTGCCTGTCCGCCGATCCTTTGCACTCGCTTGAGCACTCTCTCTGTACTAGCCCTCCTGGCGTGCGTCCACACCGAGGATGCGTAGTCGACCACAGGAGCCACTGTCGCGTTGAACAGCTTGCGCGTCACTGACGGCGAGAGTCCTCGCAGCCGCTTCAGCGCCATGGCTGCCTGCAGTCCCTTCGTCGCAGCGCGGGCCGCGTGTTCTTGGTAGCGCAGTCGTGAGTCCATCACCAAGCCCAGGATCTTGACGCTGGGCGTGGGCCGTATCTCCTCCCCTTTGACGCTGATCGGTTCTTCTGCGGACTGATGAGTGTTGTTCCTCGTGAAGTGGATGAAAGCGGTCTTGTCTCCTTCAAAGGACGCCCCGCTTCTGCTCTCCCATTCGGTCGCTCGTTGTACGATAGCCTGAAGCCGATCGATGTTCTCCGCGGCGGTCTTGCCCACGACCCACGCGGTATAATCGTCCACGAAAGCGATCGCCCCACCGTTCCGGTCGATTCTTTGCTGCACAAGATCTGCGTTGAAGAAGAGAAACAAGATCGGAGACAAAGGGGAGCCTTGCGGCAGCCCAGCTTGTTCGAGTGCTCTCACACCCGATGCCTGGCCGTTCACCACAATCGTGGCCGTGCGTTCGGAGCAGAAGGCGTCGATCCACTTCACCAGGTCTGAGGGGATGCCCCTGGCCTGGAGCCGCTGCAACAGTCTGTCTTTGTAGACCCCGTTGTACGCCCCTTTCACATCGAAACTGACCAGGCTCACCACTCTCTTGTTCCTCCAAGCTGTGTAAATGTGCTCCTGGAGGAGCAGTAGTGCCTGCTCCGCCGATCTCTGCTTCCTAGCGCCAAAGTGGTTGGCTGGCAGCAGGCCGTAGGTCTCGACCGCAAATGAGATCCTCTCCGCGACGACTGCCTCCAGTAGTTTTCCCAGCGTCGACAGCAGTGAGATGGGCCTCCACGCCTTCGCCAGGGTGTAGTCACCCTTGTTGGGCTTCTTGAGCGGGATAATCTTTGCGACTTTCCATTGCTGAGGGATCACGCCAGTGTCGAGGGACGTTTGAAACAGGCGGCGGACACTCTCACTCACGGCCGGCCATATTTGTCTCCACACTCCTGCTGGGAGGCCGTCTTCGCCCGCAGCCTTCCACGGCTTGGTCTTCATAAGGCAGCACTCGATCTCTTCCACGGTCAGCTCCGGCATGGGGACGGGCTGCCTTTGTGGTCGGTCTCCCTCGTCCGCTATGGCCTCGGGTAGTGGTGGGAAGAAGGTAGCAAGCAGTTGTTCGGCTTGCTCGGAGTTGTTCGTCGTCATTGACCCGTCCGCCTTTTGTAGCGGTGGGATCTTTGACCACCCCGAGCCATCGTCGGGCTTGAGGTAGCGGGTGGCCTTCCAGATGTTGGTTTCATCCGCCAGGAACTCATCCCAGTGCAGTCTTTGCTGCTTGCGTATCGCATCGTGGTACTCCTTCGCTGCCGCTCGCGCTTGTTGCTCTAGCTCCGAGAGTGCTTCTCCGGCTCGTCTTTGCGCACGCGCCCTGTTTCTCCAGTACGTGTATACCCGGCGGAGCTTCGTGAGGTCCTGCGTCCACCACCGCTTCGCATACGGTGAGGGCTTGGCTTTGGGCGTCAGCGTGCTGATCGCGTCCAGTACAACCTGCATCAGACGGTCGGCCTGTCTCTGGACGTCGCCACACGCTGGTCGATCCTGTAACGCTTGAGCAATGCGCTCTCGGATTGCCTTCCAGGGGGCACTTTTGAACAACAACCGCGGTTGAGTAGCATGATCTGGGGCGTCCACATCAAAGGACGTCTCAATCGCGCGATGATCTGAGCCGTGCTCCGTACCATGTATCTTACACGTGAGAGCGCTCGACGCCAGCTCCTGCGACGCCAACATGAGGTCGATTGTCGTAGCGCGGGATGCGTTCTGCCACGTCTTCGTGCCGCGAGGCAGGAGGCTCTCGAGACTCCATCTGTTCATGAAGTCGATGATGGCGTCCGCCTCCCCTTGTCGGCTGGCCAGGACCTCATCTCCTCCCCACAGCTGGTCATGCCGATTGAAGTCGCCAGCTATCACAAGATCAAGTCGCGGGCCACCGCGGCGCTGCGACGTGCCTATTGCTTCGTCGAGCAGCATCACCGTCTCGCCCAACGCTGAAGCATTGCCCCCTTCCACGTACACCGACGCGAGCAGCACTGACCTATCCGGCAGTCGCAGCAGAACCACTGCGATGTCTGCCGATGGCACATTCACCTGCTCACACTCGATATCCCTGCGCACCCACAACATGCTTCGCACCGCTCGACGCCCGTCGTGTCTTTGGCTCGGCAGAATGGCCGTCCAGCGCGGATGCCCCATCGGGCTCGTCCTCACCTTCCCATCCATCTAAAACGTACGGCTCGCTGATGGCGAGAGCCGTGTACTCCTTCAAGCCTGCGTCGTTCATCACACTGTGTTGCACCTCTCTCCGTTTCTGCATGTTCAGTTGCAGGACT
>NW_027191539.1:0-24814 GCF_011745625.1 Cladosporium halotolerans
TAACCGTCCAGTCTTGATACCCAGGTGAGGTAGCTGCACATCGCTGTCTATTCTTTCCCATCCCCAGTGCAAGGCTTGTTCGGAGCAAAGGATCAACACATACGGATTACTCGGGTCCTCCGGCGTGTCTTCAGCATGATAGCAAGTGCCAAGAATGCTTTCGATATCTCTGCGTCGATTCTGCAGCGCAGGAGAGGCGATCACATGGATGCTCGCCTTCTCATCGTACGGTGAGAGTCGTGCTTCAACCAGGAAATGTCCACTACAGGCAAGCGCGTTTAATAGGTCCTGGCAATTCTCGTGCGCCATGTTCATGTTGTACTCGGTGGCGTTTTCGAACCGCTGGCTCAGAACTTTTGAGAAACGGAAGATCTTCCTTTGCCGTACACGGACAGAGTCCAAGATGGATTTGTATCGTTTGCCCATCTCGGCGCCACCGACGTCTTCTGGCCGCCTCACAAGCTCCTTCTCGAAGTAGGTCGTGAGTCGGTTTAGGGACCTGGACGTGAGAAACGAGAACTGCTCTGCAACCTCGACGTCTCCGCCTTCCAGGTGCCTACCGAGATGGTAGCAGAAGTTCCATTCCTGTTCCAGGATTTCGGCTTCCTTAAACGTATTCTTGTGGGCCATGAGCTTCAGGTCGAGCATCTTGAGATAGAATTGAAGAGCGTCAATAACAATGCCGTCGAAGTCTTCGTCAATGCAAGACGGCGGGTCCCAGCCGGGCTCCGGCCGCGCAACGACAAGATATGCCTCCTTGATCTTGACAGCAAGAGTGAGTAGTATGCGGAACTGTAGATTCATCTGCTCAGCCATCATCACGCCGTGCTGTGCTGGATCTTCCATATTGTTCGCATAAGAGAGCCGCATACGAATAATCTCTTGTATAAGCCGAGCAGGAAAGTTAATCAGGGCCAACAACTCTTCCGTGTAGGGAGGCAAATGGCGCTCAACGAAAGCCTGCACGTTCAAAATCAATGTGCCCTTGGCCTTGTTGATAACTCTGTTGACGCCCTCGAGTAGACTGTTGTCACCTTGGAGTGATTTGAGACTGTCTTCCTTCAATACGCGATCCATGAATGAGCTCTCGTCAAAGAAATGGCCATTCTGGTCCTCTGGAGAAACTGCACGAGGTTTCGTAAAGTCGAGCTCTACATTGCCAACCCACTGTTGCAGGACTCCAAGTTCGGTGTTGATGAGTTCTGTTGTGTTGTGCCAAGATACGACGACATCAGTGGCGTCCTTGTACGCAGCAGACGCAGCACCGGGCTGTGCTGCTTCTAAGGCCTGTTGAGTCGGATAGAGCCTCTCAACCTTCTCAATGCGGTTCAGCACCTGCTGTACCTGCTCGAGCGGTGATTTCCCAACCACCGCCTCCCCTTCGATCTCAAAAGCGATAATACGCTCGATAGTCTGTTTGACCTTGTTGCGGCCCTCCTCGATCAGCCGTCTCTGCATGGCCACACTGCGTCCGCAAGTCTTCGCTCTCACGCCTAACCAAATCTCTGTTTTCATAGTACCATCACCTTGCTGTCCCGAACCTCCGATAAGCCGCTTCTTCTCTTGCTTCACGACATCTCCCGTCAGCACATTGGCAAGCATCGCATGCCATTCTAGTCTTTCGCGATTGGCGGGTATCTTCAGCTCTTCTTGAGAGGACACCTGCTGTTCGTTTCCGAAGTATAACAGCGCGCCCTGACCATAGGGGTCATTCTCAACAAAACTTCCTAAGCCCGGTGACTCGTCTACTTCGCTCGATCCGTCGCTGTAATTCAGATTGGATCTGCGTGGTTCGGCGGAAAAGTCGTTATTCGGGGCGTACTCCCGCCGTATCCTCTGCACGTAGGCCTTCTCTTGCGCCCGGTATTCTGCGTTCGGATTGATCCTACCTCGGTGTCCAGAGCCTGCCCGAGACTTTTCGGGACTCCTGGCATATCGGTCAGGTCTTCGCGGCGGTGCGTAGACATCCGAACGTTGCCTCGTTGAGCTCGGCCGCATCGATTGCTGCTGGCTACTGTGAAGACTATTCATGGGCGCCTCGGTCGGCATGCTCGAGTATGGCATGGCATAAGGTAACCGCGCGCTCGTGCGCAACATGGATGTGGTAGGGACCCAGCCATACGATGACGAGCTTGTCAAGGGCGTGCCTCCATCTACGCTGCTGGTCTGGTCTGGCAGAAAGTGCCTGGCAGTGGCGCGGTCGGAATACATCTCGTGGCCCTCCAGTCCTTCACCGTAGTCCACCTCTTCGCCGGACGTGCCGGTGCCGGACGAGACAAAACTCTGCAGTACCGGCCTGCTCGGCCCCTCGCCACCGTATTCCATGATTGTTTCAGCCGAGGGTGGGTTGGGGACGATCAAGCTTGAGGCCTTCATAGAGGAGGGCGGACTCTTGCCTCGACTGCGCAGGCTGCTCGTGTTCCGATCGCACGATCGGCAGAGACTCTGGGGCAGTTCGCTGACACTACTCCACTCCGCACGAACGTCGTGATGATGATGATGATGATGATGATGATAAATTTATTCCGCCCGGCGCTAAGCACCTAAAGGGCACTGTTCTATTTACGTCACTAAGTGTGCATAGAAGGTTTCCCGGGCTCGTGCACATCCCTGGCTCGTGCACACTTTCACAACTCGTCATCAATGCACTTCCACACGCGATATCTCCACCGCCATGGCTCCTATAGATGAAGCGGTCTTATTTATAAAATCCTCTGGATCTGAAAATATATCTGAAGTAGCCAGAAAATTCAATGTCGATAGAAGCACCCTCAGCAAGCGCTTTCGCGGCAAGACGCGCTCCGCAGTCAATGGCTACCACATGCAGCAACTTCTCACGCACAAGCAAGAGTGCATGCTTGTGAAGCAGATTAATAGACTCTCTGAGTGGTGTCTCCCACCTACACCGTCAATGGTAAGAGCTTGGGCTGCTACCTTATGTGGAACTGAGCCCGGCAAAAACTGGTCTGTCGCTTTCCGAGCCAGACACAAGGATGAGCTTGACTGCAGATATCTCACCACCACAGACCTCGAGAGGCACAAAGCCGACTCAACGCACTCATACAGACAGTACTTCGCTGTATTGAAGCAAAAGATGATCCAATATGGCATACAGCCTCACAATTGCTACAACATGGACGAGAAAGGCTTCCTCATTGGCCACCTGCAGAAGGTCAAAAGGATCTTCCCGAAGTCTCTCATGTTGTGAAACTGGGTTCCTGCCCCTAAACACTGCAGCTGTTATCAGCTTATCATACGCTAGTGTTTCAGGTTGGCTACATATATACAGTCCTTACCTCCAGAATGTAGAGAACATATGGGAATGATCTTGCGTACGATGCTACTGATCAGAAATTGATCAACATCTCATGAAGACGCAGAAGCTTCTAGGCACCGGCCAAGATGGGGCCCGGCACTGGATTACCCTTATAGCGACCATATGTGCCGATGGCAGCTCGCTGTCGCCTGCTCTGATCTACAAAGCTGTCAGTGGTGATCTTCAGGACACTTGGCTTCAAGACTACAAGCCAGAAGAGCATCCTTGTTGGTTTGCAAGCTCACTTAATGGATGGACCAGTGATGAGCTTGGCTTGAGCTGGTTACAGAGTCTCTTCGATCCTCAGACTTCAGACAAGGCCAAGAGAGACTGGAGGCTGCTCATTCTCGACGGTTCACGGCTCTCATTGTACTCTGGACTTCCTCGAATGGTGTCATAAGCGCAGGATTCTGGTTGCTATCTATCCACCTCACTCGACTCATAGACTGCAGCCTCTGGATGTCAGTTTGTTCAGACCACTCGCCGCCTATTACAGCCAAGCCTTGGACGCTCACACCAGACAGTCGCTTGGCCTGTCAAGCGTGAGTAAGCGAGACTTCTTCACCATCTTCTACCCAGCGTTCGACAAGGCCTTCACAGAAAAGAATATCCGGTCGGCTTGGCGCAAGACTGGCATAGAGCCATGGGATCCGGCTCAGGTGCTAAATGTCTTCGACAAGGAGGAAGGGAAGGTCTTGGATGGTTCACCAGCCTCAGCGGCCTCCGAGAGCCTCGGAAGTAGCTGCTTCGACTCCCCGGGAGCTACAAGGAAGATGAGGAGGATTGTGAGTCGAAGTGTGACTGCCGACGGCGCCAGAAAAGACAGGACGATTAGACTGCTCGGCGATGCCTACCTGGGAGCTTCTGCCAGAGCCAAGTTGGCAGAAGAGCGCGAGGAAGGCCTTCTTCGGTCTATCGACTCGGAAAAGAAGAAGAGGAAATGCGGTAGCGCATTCACCGAGCAACTCAGAGCAGATGAAGGCCTTGGTGTGCTGTTCTTTAGCCCTTCCAAGGTAGTCCGAGCTAGGGAGCTTGCAGCAGCTCAGGAGTTCGCCAAAGATGACCAGGCGCTCGATCGACTGCTCCGAGCTCAAGACAGAGCTCAGCTCAAGGCTCAAAGGGAGCTAGAGGCTCAGCAGAAGCGCGAGGACAGAGCTATCAAAGCTGCCGCAAGGAAGACCAAGAAGGCCCTGAAAAAGGCTCAAAGGGAGCGTGACAGAATGGCTAAAAAGGCCATGAAGCAGCTTCAAACAAAGCCGTCGGCCTCTAGTAGACGGCCAAGAGGAAAGCCATCGAAGCAAAACCAGTCTATAGAGCCTGTCGCAGTTGCTACCGAGCCAGAAGCTGAAATAGTGCCAGAACAGCCAAGGTCAAGAACCGGTAGAACTATCAAGCGACCAAGGTTCTTTGACGATATCTGAGTATGTAGGCCTATAGAATAGCCTATCGTGAATCAAATGAGATACTCTTGAGCTCTCGCGCATGTGTTTGGAATGAAATGTGCTGCTTCAAAAGTGGCGGTGCTGGCGCGGAGATGGTGTGCACGAGCCAGGGATGTGCACAAGCCCGGGAAACCTTCTAGCGCGACATGGGGTGAAGGGTCGAGCCGAGCAAACAAACGAGATTTGACGTTTTGCCGAAATTGTTTGCATGCTTCACAGACCGGCTGTACATTGCATACTGAGCCGGTTCTGAGGAATTGGCAAATTGGCTGCAGCTTGGATACCAGCTGCTAAACGCCGGCCTCCTAAACGTTCACGAGGGCGATGTTTTCTCTTTTTTTTATTATTATTCATATTGCATTCAAGCTAAATAGCTTATGGCACGTCGGCTATCTTCTCAACGACTTCTATGGCATCCTGGTGTGCTCTCGCGTTGACCTTTTACAGTACAGTTATGCTCGCCGTCCCGAAATCCACCGAGCCGCCAGAGCTTTTGGGTTTATTGCCCTCCTACTTTCTTGTCTTTGTCATTCCTCATCTGTCCCCTCATCCACGCCCGCTCTCCTCCGCCATCTCTCCCTCTTCAACGCCCCGATCTAATAGTTCGATATCCCACGAATCATCTTGGGCACCTTCTCCAGGGATTTTCTTGCCCACCTCTGTATCTTCGAGGAAATGGAGCACTTGTGCCGCGGCTTCTGCTCCGAACAGAGTCTGCAGGTCTGCTCTGTCGCTCCTTTCGCTGATCGAGACTTTCTTACTGTTCAGCCTTCGTAGCATGGCATATCGCTGCCTTCGCCATCTTCTGCATTTGAGCAGTAGATGTTTGACTGACTGCTCGATTGCCCCGCACCACCAACAGTGTGCGTCGAGGGCCTTGCCAACTCTCAAAAGGTAGACTCCTGTGACCGCGTGGCCAGACTTGAGCTGCAAGTACCGAGCTCGAACCGATTTCTTGGCATCCTTGACGCTTCTATCAATTTTGCATTGTGGCTTCCACCTTTCTCTGATGGTTTGCTTGACGTGACACAGTGACGCCGAACGCATTGTTCTTGGCTGTTCCCGTGCTGCTCGTTGCGCCGCAAGACTCGCGATTCTGTAGCCTTCTATGTCTTCGTCACTCGCAAGCCATGTCAGGGCCACTCGAACACCTGCGTTTTCGGCCCGTAGTGCCCATCTCCCGATGTCTGTGATGACAGGCAAGGCCCAGTCCTTGTCGTTCTCGATGGCGGCTATTTCGAGCTGTGAATCAGTCACGATCTCAGCAAAGCAGCGGTCTGCCCGACGAAGGATCTGGGTGATGTCTTTCACCACCATGCGGATAGCAAACACTGCAGCATCGGGGAGTGTTATGTACTTGCCCAGCGATGCGGCCTTTGTCTTCCACCCGCGTTGCTATCTCCATGCCACCGCTACTCCATAGCTGACGTCCTTGGTCCCACTCACGAAGATTGTCAGTTGTCGTGGGTGGTCAGGTAGCATCCTCTCCGGCACCTGGCGTGACCGGTGATCCCTGCGGTAGTCCAGCCTGGATCCTGCGGGCCTCGCCTGTTCGTCCGTCGATTGCAAGCATTGCTTGCCGGTCCGACAAGAATGAGTTCACCCAGCGTACAATACTACCGGCTATACCGACTCCGATCATCCGCTTGAGCAGCTTTCTCTTGTTGACCCTGCGGAACTGTCACTTCGATAAAGTCTGTGCCCTGAGACATTGAAGGTTCAACGGTGTTGGACGCCTAAGCCCCAACACTAGCGTGACGGCATATTTGACCAATCATGCACCTACGGGCACGTTCGATCAGCGACCACACTCGTTTAATCGCCCTCATAGGAGTCTTTGGCAAAGAACGAATTGTGCATCCTCATCAAACCATGCTTAAGTGGTGAAATGTCCCTACACTGGCTCGTTTCAATGTCGTCATTGCCGCAAAGATGAGCTTCGATGCGTTCGAGATCCTCTACACATGGAAGCAGCACTACTTCGAGGATCTTAAAAGCTCGGAGGGCCAGCTCGGAAGGCCTTTGGACGACACAGCTCGCAACAGCGATAGTTTGCATCGGCGTCGGTGTCAGGGGAGGCATGTCACGGAAAGCGTCGATGAACTTGTCCAACAGCAGTGCCACGCCAGGCTCGTCGCAAGTAGGCGAAGGTCGTTTTCTTTTGAGACCAGGTTGGGACTCCCGCTCCAATGGGGTAGATATGCCTAAAGTTGTCGATTGCTGGGTTGTATCAGGGCTACCTCCCGATGGTTGAGGCTGTGACGACGTGATTCCGACAGGTCTGCGGATCAAAGTAACTGTCACCCTCTTCACCACCCCTTTCCCACCGGATACCACTCGCTATCCGTCATCCTACACTTTCGTTATCTGATGAATCCAGAATGGCCGCCGCAGAAGCGTTTCGAATCCGTGTTTTCGTGGTCCTGGAGGGGCGCGCCGCAAAGAAGTCGGGCTTTTTCGGAGGAGGTAGAATAGGTCCAAAGGCAGAGACGAGTTCGACCCTGGGTTGGTCGTCCCTGGGACTGTCGGGAAACCTGACTCGGCGAGCACTTTAGGTGTCAGAAGAGTCGTCGGCAGGATTCTTCTCGTTCAACGAGCGCACGTCGTCCAAGATGACATCAGGAGATCGCAGCAACGGTATGCCCGGTTGACGTCGGGCGTTCTCATCCGTGCGACATCGCATCGACTGGATTCAGTGGTCGATCGCCTTCTCCAGAGAATAGCCGCGTCATGCGTCTTTGGTCATTTGCGCAAGCAAACGCTTCGAACATTGTTGGGCTCGGACCCACCGGAGGCCACGGAGTCCGTGCGGTATCTTTTGGAACCAGTCCGGGCCCCACGCCTCGGAGATGATCTTTAGACTCCTCTATTTCGACAGGTCCGCCGAAGAGCCGATGACGATGTTCGCTATGACGTGGTCTAGTCGGAGCTGTCGAGAGTATCGAGGAATGTCTCTGCGGATATGACTTTCGGGCCTTGGTGTCCCTTCCGCAGCGAGTGTGCTTCGACGTGGCGGTAGACCAAGGTAGAGGTGAGCGCGGGTTGTTCGGTGGAGTCGGCCAGGTCTTCCAGTACGGCAAGAGCCGCTCGATGGCCGACCAAGGCTCCATCGCCACCGCGTAGACTGTCCAAGATGGAGAAACTTGGTTGTGTGATGCGGAAGCGGCGAGAGAGCTGATTTTCGATGACAGGTAGGGGATGAGATCTAGGCGGTCTTGCAAGTCTCCCACATCTGCTCTTGCACGGCGCTCTGTCTACAATAGCTTGTACTGCAGTGTTGAATTACGCGAAAGTATCTCACGGGCAGTTTGAGGTGAGGGCGAGTCAGCTGCGACCGCCATCCCGACCGGTTCGCGATGCGGCTCAGGAGATGCAGGGCGAAGGCGAGATAGCAAGCTGTCGACAAGACGCGGGCGACTCCAGCCTACCCACGATTCTAATACCATCCTACTTACACTTCCAAGTAGTTTAGCGCAAGGAATGCGGGTCGGATTCCTTGAGGTAATGGCATAATTGTGTGGATCCACCGATAAGGCCCCAAGTTGAGCGTCAACGATAAGTGGCAGCCCAAGTGAAGACTTGCTAAAATGTCTCTGTTCAATGCATTCGAAGAAGACGTCGCGGTCCGTTATATGCCGTCCTAAGCGAATCCCTTGATGTTTTTCGGATGTGCACGCCCAGCTGTAGCCATTTTACATGCAGATTAAGGGAAAAGCGAGTTCTGGGCGAGGCGGATGCGGCTGGATTGTAGGATAAGTTGGACCTTGCCGCTCGCTGATTTGCCACCATGACAGCAAAGCTGACATGAGAGGGAACTTTACCTTCGGAGTTCCGTATCACGCGATGCTTCGGATATTCACCTCCACTAATGGCTTCTGAGGAGTATTCGGCCCCACTAATCCTCCTAGTATATAAGCCTAATCACTACGGAAACCTATATGATTGATTTGATTTGATATTCTGTTCACCCGGTGTAGCTCACTTACGGGTCCATGCAGGCTGTCACTATGTATGCTATTAAGGAGGGAACCCGTGGCCGTGGCCCGGGTGAAAACTCCTTCTTCTCTCGATGGATGGCCATTGCCCTCCCGCCAGTGAGTCTACGATACAGTAAGACGTAGCTGCGCGCCTTAAACGCGCTTCAGCACTCGCCATCATCCTCATCCACATACGTCCCCGGCCTTCGTCCCCGTCACCTTGGTTCTACATCGTCCGATCTCCTCGCCAAGGAGAACTGGGCGAGGATGTTACGCCGTAGGAACCACTTGGTCACCGCACGTAGGCCTGCCTCAGTTGACAGCGATTTTGTGTAGTCGGTCGTCTTTGCTTCTGCTAGCATCTCTGCCCTTCTTATCGTGTGCGCAGGACAAAATAAAATGACTCGTGTTGGAGTCTGTCGCGGCCAGCCGCAGCCGCAATCTGGTTTCGAGTATCCGGGTACGCGCCTCCGGCATAGGTAGTCGTTCAGACCGACGTGCTCGGTCCTGAGTAGCGTTGCAACTGTACTCTCGGCCCTGGTTAAATTCGCCTTCGTCCGTGGTCCCCGAGTCCACGTCGCACGCGCTGCAACGGCTAGGCTGCTGTCCTTCGCCGAGACGCACGTGTTTCCTGCTGGTACCTGGCCCACCTGGCTTTCCAAGCCTCTTCGAGCTCTTTCGTCGCAGCTGTCCTGTTCCCGCAACGCCTGGTCGGGCTCGATTGCTGTCGGATCGATTTGACTCTTGCTCGAAATTGGTCGGTGTGTCTTGTCGGAATGTTGCCTTTCGTCCGGAAGCGGCGCTGAGCCCTTTCATCCGTAGCCTTGCGGGCCTCTTCCACAGCCTGGTCGCCCGGACAGCCTTCCGTTCTATGAACATGGTTGACCGCTAGCATTCCGAGGTGGAGGTTCAAGGGTGCAAGACTCGCCTCGTGTTCCAGCGTTGGACATTTGTCGTGTTGTATGCGCCTGTGATGGTTCTGAGGCACTTGTTCTGTACTGTCTGTGGTGGATAGATCAGTGTTTCGGTTGGCTCGTTCATCTCCAAGCGAAAACCACACCGAGCAGCCATAGGAGAGTACTGGACGGACGACAGCAGCGTAGATCTGACTTGCCTTGGCAAACGTAGCTTCCCACGTGCCTTGGTCAATCGGCTAATTGACGCCATGTGTGCCGCCGCCTATGCTGCCGTCAGGTTGACGTGAGGACCCCACCTGAGCTTTGAGTCTAGGTGGGTTCCGAGGATTCTCATAACTGGCACTGGCCCGCCTTGGAGTTTGGGTATCCGTACGGTCGCCTGCGTGTTGAACTTCTTGGGGCGGCGAGTGAAATGCATCAGCTGGTACTTCTCGGGCGCGAAGGTCGCGCCGTGTGTGCGTGCCCAGGCCACACACTTCTCATTGGCGCTTTCCAGAACTCGACAGTTCGCTTCCGTGCTTCTGCTAAACGTGAGTATGTTGGTGTCGTCCACGAAGCCGATCGCGGTCATTGCTCCGGCGTTGAGCTGCGGGAGGAGGGTGGAAGCGAAGAAGAGAAAGGGGATCGGTGATAGTGTTGAGCCCTGGGGAATACCTGATGTTGTGGATCGGACCCTATCTTCGTATGTGCCTAGCGTAAGGGTCGTTGTCCGACCGGTCAAGAAGGAGCGGATGTAGCTGGTTACCCACTGCGGTATCCCCGCGTTCCGGATATTGTGAACCAGCCTCTCGCGAGAAACATTGTCGAACACTCCAGAGATGTCCAGGCTGAGCATGCTCGCCATCAAAGTGGGATCGTTCGCCCGTACCGTCTGGATCTGCTCGGTGAGCATTTCTAGCGCAGTGATGGTCGATCGTCCCGGCCGTACACCCATCTGTGTGACTGGCAGCAAGTTGTGTTCTTCCGCCAACGCTGACATCCGGCGGGCACCGATCTTATCGAGCACCTTCCCGAGCGTGTTGAGCAGAGCTATAGGTCTGTATGCTTTCGCGACACCATATGAGGGCCTCTGTGGCTTCCTCAAGGCTACCGTTCTGGAATGGCGGAAGGGCGTTGGGTGGTAAGATCCCTGCAAGCAGTCTTGGAATAGCTCGGCTAAAGGTTCCGCGAGTATATCTCTGCATCCGCGCAGGAAGCGGTTGGGTATACTGTCCGGCCCTGAGGCCTTGTCTGGCGCGATTCTCTTTAGCATGTCTCTGATCTTGTCCGCCGTGACCTCCTGGCTCATCGAGAGCTCGGGCGGGTAACTATAGCCCTCGATGTCGGTGAGATCTGCCCTCACCGGTGGCGGAAAGAAGTGTTCTGCGAGCACGTTGGCTTTTGCTTCGTTTGAGCTGTGGTACGCGCCATCTTTGTCTTTTATCGGTGGGAACTGAGGTGGCGCCGGCGGCTGTTGGGCTGTCGTTCGTGCCCACTTTGTCAACCGCCACATCTTTGCCGGATCACGCATGATATCGGCTACGGTTCGTCTCCAAGCCAGCGTGCTCTCCCTCTTGATCTGCTGTTTCATCTCGTTTGCCGCCTGGCGGTAGATGACGTAGGCCTTATATGTGCCGTGAGCCACCCACTCCCGTCGGGCTCGTCGAGCCCGCCTGACGCTCTTTATCAGGAAACCATCCGCGACACAATCCCCCTGGCCAGACCTTCTCGATGGATCGGTACTGGTGGGAGTGACTTGAGTCGCCCAGGCACTCCTTGGTTTAGCTCTCCTAATCGATGCTCCAGGTGCTCGCGCACCTGCTCCCAGTCCGCCTTGCGCCACTGAGGTTGTCCTGTGGGCTCCGCTCGCTGTGGAACTGATGCCCCGATCGACGTGATGATCGGTATATGGTCGGAGTCCGAGTCTAATTCCTCGCATGGTCGGCATTGCAGCACTTGCTTTATTATCCCTGGCGTCGCAAAGGACAGGTCCAGCGTGCTCATGCTGCTGCCTGATCTCCACGTCACGGTACCTTGCGGCTCAGGGTGTGCAATGAACAAACGAACACCGAACAGGCGTAGTTCTCGTTCGTTCGGCTTCTTGGACAGGTTTTGTTCATTTGTTCAGGGTACACTCGAATGTTCGTCGTTCGTTCGGTGCACGGTCCCCCCGGGTGCTCAGGAGTGTGAGAAGCTTACGTCCATCACAGTAGTCCTTCCGAGTACCAGCTGCGTAAACCCTGGTAAGCCTTTGCCAACTCCTCCATCGTGTTTGGTCGCTCATCGTTGACAACGTCCCCAGCCATCGAAAAGATTCGCTCGTCGGCGGAAGAGCTTGCTGGCGCTGCGAGGATCTCAAAAGCGAGATGCCTCAGGACAGGAAACCTGTGATGATGTTCGCGCCACCAGGTAAGCGGACGAGTGCCTTGTGGGGCGCGCTCCTCACGCAAGTAGCGAGCCAGCTCATCGTTGTCTGTGTCGTCGTCGATGTCATGATTGTAAGCATCGAAGGCATCCATCTCTTGTTGCTTTGGCGACAAAACGATCACTTCATTCGGCCACCGCCGCTTTGCATCTTGCCACGCTCTGTTCATGACCTCGTCCGCACCTTCGAGCCAGGATGTCTTCCCTGCCTAATGGCGTTCGAACCAACGTCGTTTGAAGCACGGATGTAGGAATATGGCAAGACGGTATGCTGGTGTGGCATCGCTCAACGCGTAATACTTGTCCAGCTTCTTCCAACCAAGATTGACACATGCTCTGAAGTGATTCCTAGGCAGTGTTTTATTGAGGCCTTCGACGGTAGAGAGCAGCCAGTCCAGAATAGATAGGCTTTGCCATAGTGCGCCATTCTGTCCGTCTTTGGCTACGGCCAGGACCTTCAAGGAGGCTTCCTTTAAGGGTCGCAGCAGCTTGAGCAAGTCTGTCAGCTCCTGCCAATCAACTGCTGATAGACAATCGCGGTTGTCAAGTCGGTCAGTGCCGCTGCTCCTGAAGTGCTCTTGGTATAATTGCAACGCGTCCTTCACCTGGAATGCACGCTCGACCATCTCACAAGCGGAGTTCCAACGCACTCCTTCGTTGACGATCACCCGATACAACCGTGTATCTGTCTCAACCTGCTTGGCCTCGAAGAAGCGTCGCCCTGCTGAGCCACTCTTGATGTGCACGATCAGATTGTGGAGCTTGCCGATTGGGCCTTTCCTTCGCCAGGCATCGAGTCGCGATGCCTCGTCCTTGGAGCGCAGTGCTGCTTCGAACTTGGACACCGTAGAAGTGTCATAGAGCTCACTGTCGCCCCCGTGGTCCGCCTCC
The DNA here is from genome assembly GCF_011745625.1 of Cladosporium halotolerans. Classification (NCBI taxonomy): domain Eukaryota; kingdom Fungi; phylum Ascomycota; class Dothideomycetes; order Cladosporiales; family Cladosporiaceae; genus Cladosporium; species Cladosporium halotolerans. The sequence goes on from NW_027191539.1 coordinate 12,947, forward strand.
GAGAGAGCGGCATCGAGCATGCATTCGTTGTCGACACCATATAGTGTAGCCTTGACGACCAGGTTGATCACATGCCCGCTACAACGTAACCTCTGTTTGGCTGGCTTGACATCGATGTGATGGGACAGAAGGCGCAGAGCGGCATCGTTGTTAGCAGCATTGTCTGCGACAAAGTATCCGATCTTATCACTAATCTTGTACTATCGAAGTATACAGAGCAATGTGTCCTGGAGTTCTTGCGCATCGTGACCGTACGTTGGCTTCAGCGCGAGCAAAACGGTCTTGAGTTCAACATTGCTGTCTAAATAGTGTGCGACAACGCCTAACAGGTCGAGCTCGTTATCCGCTAGCCAGTGATCGAAACTGACAGTTATTGTGCTTCTTGCCATCTGCAGAGGCTGGATGACCGTGGGCTTCGCGACGGTAAAAGCATCGACGATCCAGTTTCGTGGCATAGGGTGACTCTGCGGTACCAGAGGCTCCACTATAAGATTTCTGAACGATATCAAGTCCTTGAGTTTGTCTCCCGAAGCCTGGCGTAGCGACCGATTGCTAGACACAAGCCATTCCACGTATGTCCTTTTCCAGCCTTCGCGATTGAAAGCCTCCTCTTGCGAACGTCTCTGGCGTTTAATCATCATGACTGCCACATTCCCATCTGGATCTGCGCCATCACGCGAGCGCTTCATCGCGTGCTTGCCGCCCGACTTGTCGAATCCATGGCATCGTACGAGGTGACAAATTGGCTGGTTCGTAGGTTCGCATGGCAAGCACACGACCAAGCTTTGCGATGGCTGCTCGTAGCAGATGCGGCAGGGTCATTTGTTCAAGTCGTCCTTCAGATCGGTCACGGCCTCTCCATGCCTCCAGATCCAACTACTCTTTGGCTGTTTGTTCGGTGGTGTCGGCACGAGATTGGTGGCGCGCGGCCCAGCGGCGCGTAGGATCGTTGGTTAACACCGGGCTATGGTGCTCTCATCTTGCTCAATTCTGTGCGATCGCATGGCTGCTGGTCTGTTGTACTCTGAGAATTGGATTGAGCGCTCATGCTGTATTTTGTGGGACGTGGAGTAGTCTAACGCGCGGGCAGTCGCGAGACGGTCGCGTTCCCCGCATACTCCTTTGGGGGTAATTCCACAGACTGCTGCGCACTATCAATTTGGCAGCGGAGGCGCCGGCTTCGCCACTGCTGCTTTGCGCGGGACGCCTGTCAAGGTAATCGAGGGTTAGGGTTGGGTTTGTCTTGTCATCACACTGAAGACGCTGAACATACTGAACGAACAGGTATATTTGTTCATTCGATCAATTATGTAATCAGCCATCTGTTCGTTTGTTCAACGGGGTCCGAACGAACCGAACGAACTGTTCAATGCTCGTTCACTGCCCACCCTGTTGCGGCAAGATCAGCTGTAGGTTGCTCTGCGCTGTGGTTTCAATCAGGGTGCCTGCTAGTGTGTGTTGTGTAGGTAGCATAGTTCCGCCCCATAGCGGATGATGTAGGTTGAAATCTTCGACCAGAAGGTGTTCACCTGGGCAGTCGAGCGCTAGTGGGAGCAGCTGCAGGGTGGAAAGGTTACGGCTGGTCAGAAGCTTTAGGGGATGGTTGTAGCAATTATGGATGTGTAGTGTCCTGACGCCTAGGTGAATTGTGAGGGTCACAAGGTCCGGCGAGTGCTCCGTAGTCTCCCACTTGTTGTGGTCGATCGCTTTGCTAACATAGAAGCATACTCGTGTCTCTTTGCTCAATGGGTAGATCAAGTGGTAGTTTGGAGGTCGACCTGTTGTCTGCATCTGTGGGTTGCGCCACGGTTCCTGTACAGCTAGGATGTGGTGCCTCTCGGGATTCACCGACTTGAGTATGGACGTCATCACGCGGGTTCTGCTTTTGTTTACGTTGTACTGTATGATGTTGAGCGTTTGTATCGTATCAAGCATCGTCGCCCATGTCTGTGTCTGCTGGCTTTTCTACGTGGGTATCTGGTCTTGCACTTGGTGATGCGCTGCTAAACGTTCTAGCCGGGGGTTGGAAAACGTTCGGAAACGACAACGTCCGTTGGGATGGAGCGTTAGGAGTCTGGACTGCCGGAGGCCGGCCTGGCCCAGCTCGTTTCCGGTCAGTTGCAGCCGGCGAGAGCTTCCGTTTCTTTGACTCAACCAGAGCCCAGCGTGGAGTCTGGACTGCCGGAGGCCGGCCTGGCCCAGCTCGTTTCCGGTCAGTTGCAGCCGGCGAGAGCTTCCGTTTCTTTGACTCAACCAGAGCCCAGCCGCGCTCTTCTTCGATGCTGACGGTCGCACATGATCGTTGCGGAAAGCGAGTCGGCGCCGTGCATCTGGCTTGCATGCTTTTGACCTTGGCCGCTCGACGGATACTGCATTCGTGATTCCAGGCTGCGTGTCTCTTTCCACAATTAGCGCATTTGAGCTGCGTTTGGGTGGTACACTCCTGTGTGTGATGCTTTCCAGCACAGTATCCACAGGCTTCTACCTTACGACAGACCGGTGCGACATGGCCGTAGGCCTGACACTTGAAGCATTGCGTGAGTCTCGACTCCGGACTGTAGTACTCCGCTAGGTGAAGAGCGAAGTTGCCGACGAGGCCGCGTTGGATGATCCCGTTCGCCATTTGTTCCATCGCGACGCCCACTATGAGAGAAGCGTGGGTTTTACCCGAGGCGTGGCCGCGGTTGAGCCAGAAACTCGCGTGATTTTGAGACCATTGTGGAGAGCTTGGTGTTCCTCCTGTAGCTTCGCGACATCTTCTACCCGTCTCGGGTCGATGTAGCCCACTCGAATGCTATGGACTAGGACTTTGTATGTGTCTTCCGCTATGCTGCATGATTGCCCAAAGCGAGCGGTCCACGACATGTCCTGTAGTAGGGTAACCTTGGTCCGCTCACCAGTCAGGAACAGGCGGAGGTCTCCACTCGGAAGTTTCCTGACCGCTACCACCTCTTTCCCATCAGGTCGTTCCTGCTGTATTCTTTGTTTGATCTCTTCATTCGGCAAACTTTGTGCGTTCTTTCTTTCTTCAGGGTCAGAGATGCGGATGGTGAGTTCGGGGCCCTGAGGCGGGGGGTTACGGGATCTCCGCGGTGTCGGCGCGAGCGCGGTCACAATTTGAGCCCATGTTGGGCTTGGGGACGAAGGCGGCGAGGCTGGCGGCGTCGCTAGGCCTTTGACGGCTTCGTGAACTGCCTGGACCTCTCGGAGGATGGCGTTTGTGGTTGGGTGTGCTGATAATGGTTCCTCCTGTAGGGCGGTGAGCGTATCCTTGACTTCGCAGAAGAAGGCGCGAAGAAGGGATGTCTGGATGTATGATGACGAGCCGCTCGGCGCGTCTAAGGTTTCCAGGAATGCTGCTGCGGTGTCGATGAGCTGTTGGGTGTTTGGGGCTACGTTTACAATGTCGTGGGATCTAGGGGTGCGCGGCGGACGCGTCGCGGCGGGGGGCTGGCGACCCTCCTCCGCTGCCTTTCCGCCGGCGCCGCCAGCGACATGGACATCATCACGGTGTTCACGGGATAGCATCGATGAGGATGGTCCCCTCATCGATGCCGGAGGGATGTTTCGATGTTGTTGTGACTTTTTTTTTTTTTGCTTGATTGATTGATTGATTCGATGATGATGATGATGATGATGATGATGATGATGATGATCATCAAGATTTTCATTCAGGCTATGCACGGAGACCGTATGAGCCGTCCCTGATCGCTGCCTAACACCACAATGAACGACGCCTTGCACTCATGACCCAACAGATTAGCCAACACCTCACCCGACCCTTATGTCCGAAGAACGAGACAGTCTGCCAGTCTGATAAAGAAAACGGATGGAAGCTTTGACGACCTTCAGATCCGGCTTCCAGCTTTCGCGTGGGCCGTCCACGAACTTGCCCGTCCTGAACTTCCGACCGCTCCATCCTCCCAGCAAGTACGAAGCGTCACCCCACCTGTCGCCTGCTGCTTCCCGCAAAGCCTTGCGAGCTTCAGCATACTTGTCGCAGCGCAGCAGCACGTGCAGTACTGTCTCATCGCCACGTCCGCACTCGCACGCCGGATTGTCTGCGAGCTTCTTCCTGAAGAGACAGGCCTTCAGCCCGCAGTGCTCCGTCCGAGCCTGCACCAAGATGGAAGCCTCGTCGGAAGACAGCGCTCCGTAGAGACGGACTGTGTGCTTACCCGACCATGCTCTGTCCATCTTCCACGTGTAGTAATTCACGCAGACGTCGTCTTCGCTCGGATGCAGACCCTTGGCCCGCTCTGCCTTGACCAAGCGCAGCACGCCCGACAGCTCGCGCACCCTCTCGGCCGGGGCGGCTGTGAGTTTGCTGCCGTTGTCGATGGTTGATGCTGCTGCACGCTTTGCTTCTGCAACGCCGCGGATGCCTTTGTCACCAGGAGCGAGGAAGACCGTGACTCGATGACCGACGCTCTCCATCTCGAGGACGGCATCGGCGATCTTGTGCGCCACCTCTCTTTCGCACCCCACCTTCTGGCCTTTTTCGATGGCCGACAGTGCCTCTTTGCTTGTTGTCGCTACGTAGACATGCGCCGTCTTGCGCAGTGTGTCCCTTGCATGCTCGATCGCTCTCAGAATTTCAATAGGGTCGAGCATGTCTCCCATCACAGAGACCCCTATTTCGGGCCCGCCTGTCTTCCAAGACGCCTAACCTTATCCTGAGATTTGCTCCTTAAGCACACAGCAAAGGCTCCGCCGGTGGCGATACCACCTTGTATGAGGAACAAGGCTCCGAGTACGAGTGGGCCAGCGGCTTCCTTCTCTTTGTGTACCGACATGCGCATCCGTCCTTTCGAGCCACGCAGACGGTGTCAGCCGTCGCCGCCATTGCGTGCTACGCCCCGCGGCCGAAGCCGTTTCGCGTTACCTCGGGAGGTCTCCCTCGTCGAGGCCGACCATGTCTCGCCGTGTGGGATCGAAGCAGCGCCCTAGCCAGCAGCGAAGCCTCTTTGCCCACCCGACTAACCAACCCCATTCTCGCGTTTTAACAAGTCCGCCGCGGAGGGGCCCTGTCCCTCGAATGGGCACGACGCTCGTGTCTTAACAGATCCGCATGGCGGTGGTCTGTCTCCAAAGAAGGAGCACAAAGGCCGTGTCTTAACAGGTTCTCCGCACCAGTGGCCTGTCCCCTCGCTTTCACGTGCGGCTTCTACACCGCAGCGGGGCGGTTTGCAAGTCGGCTACCCTCGCCAGCGTACTGGTCTCAGAGCGCTCGTAGGTCAGGGGTGTTCTGTCTCTTGCCTAGCTCGATTGCACATCCACCGGCCTTGTCGTCTTAACAGTGTCCCTGTCCCCGTCCGTCTCTTTCAAGCAGCTGTGCGACCGGCTGCTAGGGGCAACAAGTGATGCGCCAGCTTCGGGCCCAGGTCGACGTTCTGGGTAGGCAAGAGTCGGATGGTTTTCTTACGCCAGTATCCCCTGGTTTGTGAGGTGTTTCTTGACTTTGTTGATGCTGTTCGTTCTGTTGCTCCTAGTCAGCTAGTGCCCTGGAGATGATAGCTCTTACCTCTGCCGGAGTGCGCCATCTAGCAAGAGATGCGAATCCATCGACAGGCGACACCTCCCGAGCTTTCCCGTGGGCCGTGGCAGCGACACGTGATCCTCGCTACGGATGCCTCGGCTCAATGCAAGTTGAGTCAAAGGGTTGGTCCAAAAACCTTAGTCTGTTTCCGAGTAGGGCCTCGCCTGTACATTAGAGATCTCAATGTTAATCTGCTGCATTTCATGTGTTGAATACTCTATAAATCGCTTCAAGGAATCGATGTCATAGCCATGTCAATCTGAGTGCTAATCTAGTTCTTAGCATCCGATCAATGAACACAGCTGATCTGTCCTCCGCATACGGTGAAGGGAATCTAGCACTGGAGAAGAGCGACATTTAAGTCGAAATTTTGGCAACCATGTGTGAGTATAGTCCGTAGCAATGCAGTGTCACGAGGTCTTAGCCCTCTGGCTCGTGATCGACAAGCGTAACGTTATCAATAGGGTCTGGAACAGCAGTGGCGTTCTTCGATCTCCGTGTCCCGCTAGCAGACATCGGGATCGAACAATGTCGCGCGTCCCCTTTCGAGATCTTTTTTAAATCATACTGCATTCAAGCTAAATAGCTTATGGCACGTCGGCTATCTTCGCGACAATCTCTGTGGCTTCTAGGTATGCTCCCGCCTTGATTATTACTCATACAATTCAGCTCGCCGTCCCGACTTCACCAAGCCGCCACCGCTTTGGGGTTTTATGCCCTCCTACTTTCTTGTCATTGTCGCACCCCATCTTCCCCTCACTCTTCTCCGTCTCTCAGTGTCACTTCCCCCTCATCCAATATTTGATCCAGTCGTTCAATGTCCCAGTGGTCATCCCTGTTCTCTTCTATGGTCATTGGCCTGCCCACTTCTGTGTTTCCGATGAACCGGAGGACTTCTTTAGCGGCTTCGTCTCTAAACAGGCTCTCCAGGTCTGCTCGGTCTCGCCTCGCGCTGATACAGATCTTGTCCGCACGCAGCCGCCGCAGCATAGAGTCTCGCTGCCTTCGCCACTTCCGACAATGCAGCAAGAGGTGGCCAACTGTTTGATCGCTCCCGCCACACCACCAGCATTGCGCATCTACTACTTTGCCGATTCTGAACAGGTGGGCTCCTGTGATCGCATGGCCAGACTTGAGCTGCAGGTATCGAGCTGCAACCGACTTCTTCGCGTTTGCGATGTCTTCGTCGATCTTGGCTTTTGGTCTCCACCTTGTCTCGATGGCTTGCTTCACGTACGACAGTGAGGCTGATCGCACTTCTTTGGGCTGCTGTTTTGCTGCTCGCCGCGCCGAAGCGTTTGCTATTTCGTACCCTTTCACATCTTCGTCGTTTGAGAGCCATGTCAGAATCACTCGACCACCTGCGTCTTCGACCATCTGTGCTTGTTTCCTGATGCTAGTGACAAGTGGTAGGGCCCACTGTCCTCTGCCTGAAATAGCGACCAGCGCAGCTCGCGACTCTGTCACAATCTCGGCGAGGTTGTGGTCCGTTTTCCGGAGTGTCGGAAGGAGATTTCTCGTGACGATACCAATTGCAAACAATGCAGCATCGTCTGTTGTGGTGTGCTTGCCCGATGATGACACTCTCGTCTTCCACTCATATTGCTCTCTCCATGCCACTCCCACACCAAAGCTCACGTCCTGATTCGTGCTTACAAACAGTGTTAGCTGACTCGAGTGGTCGGCTTGCATCCTTTGAGGCATGCTTGAGTAACCTTGGGTTCGAACCACCGGGATTGCCGTGAGTGGGTCTGCTCTGCGGAGCACCTGGAATCCGTACTCGGTGTCGTAGCTGACGTGTCTCACTATTTGCTGTGCAAGTCTACTTCCGAACGATCGGTGAGTCTTTTCTGGTCTCGTCCAACCGATACTTGACGGCTGTCCTGTCGCTCCCTCGTGACGGTGGAGCTCACCAAGGCGGAAGTTGGCTGGCAGGAGCTGGTGCGTGGGGTGGTCCCCGTCCGCACTGAGCGCCCGCACCGCAAACTTGGTCTGACGGCGGTCGAGGAGGTCTTGGGCATTGGGCAAGCACGACGCTTTCTGTAGGAATGCTCGAGGAGTCGATCTCAGCAGCCCTGTGATGGCTCTTGCTTGACTATTCAGCAGTAGCTGCACTTTACGCAATCGGTCTTTTTTGGCCCCTCCACCAGATCTCCGATCCGTACATGGCCACGGAGGTCACTGCGGCCACAACCACCCTCCGCATCAGGTTTACGGACAAGCCGCCATTACTCCTGCTGAGACTGGAGACCCGCTGTAAAGCCCCCTTGGCACTAGCCAGCCTATTCTCGAAGTGTGTCTTGAACGACAGTCTTGGATCAAGCCAGAATCCGAGCCATCTGGTCGCCTCCTGCTTGATGGTAAAAGTCTGCTGTCCGATGCGGACGGCTACGGACTTTGCCGCTTGTGAGATCTTGCGACTTCTGCTGAAGATGAGCACTTCGGTCTTGCTGACTTCAAATTCGACTTTGTTGTGCGATCCCCATTGTATTGCATCTTTGGCGATCGCGTCGAGCTGCCTTGTGCCGTCGTCCAGCTCGTGACATTCTGCCACCAGCCCAACGTCGTCTACGAATGATATGGCTTGGAGCCTCGGGTGTTTCTCCTCCAGCCACTGGAACATTTCGCTAATGGACAGGATGAACAGTATTGGCGATATTGGCGAACCTTGCGGCAGGCCTGCTTGGATGCTGCGGGTTTCGCCCATCCTTTCGTCAATCACCAACACGGCCCTTCGGTCTGACAAGAACGAGTCCACCCAACGCACGATGTTTCCCGCAATACCGACTTGTATCATCCGCGATATTAATTTCTGTTTGTTGACTCTGTCAAAAGCGCCTTTGACGTCCAGGAGCAGCGCGAGTGCAACTCGCTTCTGGCTCCACGCATTCTCGACTTTCGCAACGAGCTGGGCCACCGCATCTGACGTTCCCCTGCTCCGTCTGCAGCCGAACTGCCCTCGATGGAAGATGTCGTTTGTTTCGCAGTACGATGCGATCCAATTTGCAACCGCCCTCTCTACCACTTTTCCAAGACAGTTGAGCAGACTGATGACCCGATACGCTTTCGCGACGCTGTACGTGGGTTTGCCCTGCTTGCGCAGGAGGATACCCTTCGCGGTCTTCCACGTGCAGGGATGGTACCCAGTCCGGATGCACCCTTGCACAAGAGCTACCACACGGTCTTCTGCCCACCGCCACAGCAGTCTCAGCGCTTTAAACCCGATTCCGTCTATGCCCGGGGCTTTGTTGACGGCCTGTGTGAACAGAGCTCCGCAGACCTGTTCTGCACTCACGCCAGCACTCGTATCTGGGACCTGGATGTCCTCGTCTTCTACGGCTTGGGGCGGGAATGCCTGCGCCATGAATATCTCTTCCTTCTCCTCCGCTGTCGCTGCGATCTTTTCCGGCTGGCCGTCGATGCCCGCCATCTTGATCGCTGGTGTGTATGACGGTGTCTGCGGCTTGGTATACTTGAGCGCTTGCCAGCATCTTGCAGGGTCAGCTGCCATTTCCGAGCTTTCGTCGGCTGAGAGGACACCCTCAAGGAAGCGCTCCCAGGCCAGTCTCTTGGCTTTCCGAACGTAGGTGTAGTAGCCGTTCCTCACCCTGCGGTACTCGTCAAAGCTGATACGGCCGTCATTGTGAGCACGTCTAGCGCTTGCGAATAGCTTTCTCTGCTGCTTGACCTCGTCAGTCCACCAACGCTTTGATCGCGCCCTCGGCGCTTTGCCAGCGGCATGCCTGTCAAGGACGGCTCGCAGGCTGTCTTGTAACCATTGCGCTTCCGCTTCGAGCTCAGCCGGTGACGTGGCCCACGCATCGATCAGCTCTCTTCCTTTGCTAAGCTCCAGCCACTTTTTGCTTGCGGCTTCAAGTGCTTGCTCGTCTGCACACAGCCGATCGACATCCCAATTCCGCACGACTTCCATCTTCCCTCCAAAATAGGCCACATTGAGAGGCGTCCACTCAAACGCGATCATCTCGTGGTCAGATGTCGTGGCTAATGACTCGTCTATCTCCCAGGTGACCAGTGCTCCGACCCCGCAAGTACTCAGGGTCGGGTCGATTACCGACTGGCAGTTCTTCCCACATCTCGTGGGCTGGTGGTCGTCGTTGTTGATGATGAGCCCGTGTCTCTCGATTAATCGCTCCACAGTCCCGGCGTGCTGCCTTCCCGACACCCACGAGTCCCATGCGGGACTACGGGCGTTGAAGTCACCAGCGAGGATGGTCCTGCCTTCGATCAGTCGCGACATGTCCATGTGGTCAATCGTGTGTCCGCCACCCTGGACCCTGGCTCTATTGTAGATATTGATAAGCCTAGTCTTTCGAATCTTCTTGCGGTTCTTTGTCTCCCAGACGTCCAAGCACTGCACGTGGGGGCTATCCACCAGGTCCGTCCTTTCCTCGAACACGTATCGGTTCAGCGCCTCATTTCGAATTGCTAGTGCTACTCTCGTGTCTTTCTTTGCACGTTCTGGCCACCGGATTTGAAAGCCCGGATGGCCGATCTCGTGTTTCCTTCCCACGTACGGCTCTTGCAGGCACGCCACTTCCGCTCCTCTTTCAATGGCCGCCTCCAGTGCGGCTATCGTTGACACAACCGTGCCGTTGCAGTTATGTTGTATCACTATCATCGTCAACAGACATGTGCGTCGGGTCGCTGGGTTCGAAGATCTGGGCCGCCTTTGCCACCATCTTGGTCCTCGGACGGAGTTCTCTTGTCGGTCGAGGCGATCGTTCGTTCTGCGATAGTGGTTCTGGTGTGCTCATCTCTGAAGATATTGGGATCACCTGTGTCGGCATGATTTGATCCAGGTCTCTGAGTGTCATCTCCATTTCCATCTGATCTGCGTCCATTGTGAGGTCATCCTTTTCTGCTGCCGGTTCCATCGCTGGTGGGCTGCTGCGCATCTCGGCCTCCATCTGCTGGCGTGTCTGTCGGCTCGATCTCTTTTCGGGGCACCGCGGCGATGTCGCCGGGTGTGGTTCTTTGCAGTTCGCACACTTTGCCGGGTGGTGCTCACACGGCCCTGATCTCTTGCTACAGCCTTCGGCGGTGCACTCGTGCTTGCTCCCTTCATGGTCACCTGCACATACAAAGCACTGTGGGTCTTTGGTGCACTGGCCGAAGTGGTCTCGACCGCAGCAGCGCATACACATACCGCCATCTCCTCGTTCCCAGAATCTCTCTACCTCGTGGCGTCTGCCTCCGAAGAACAATCCCTTTGCTAGGATCACATCCGCAGTCCTCTTGCTTTTCACGGTCAAGACCAGTGTCGACCTCTTGATGCTTCCACTGTCGTAGCGTTCGGCCAGGGTATCGCCTTTGATCCAACGTGGTGCGAAAGGCAAGTGCTCACCTGTCATCAGTTCGATCTCCTCTCGTGCTACCTCTAGTCCGTCTTCGCTCATGTAGCGGTCCAGCGCAACGCCGTGGACCCTTAGCTTGAGCCATCTTTCGGTCTTTTCCATATAGGCGACCTCGGGGTCTAACTTCTTCACCGCGGCCATCACGACCTGTGCGAAGTTAAGTAGCTCGTCTGCACATGCGTTCTCGCTTATCACACCTGTCAAGTTGCCCTTGTCCGTGTACCCCATTTTGGTCAGTCTTACCGTCACATGGGCTCTCGCGTGGGCGAGAGCTTTGTTCACTTCGAACATAATGTCTCTAGGGTCGCAACTATGCTTTTGTACATTTCTGACGAAGAGGACTCGGCGCTGGTCGCGCGGATGTTCCTTCAGCTTTTTCTTACCATTTGTGACTGTGGTCCATCCATTGTTTGCTCCCGATTCCGTAATATTGGCCCAGCTAGGCTGTGTCACTCGCGCCGGTGGTGGGCGTGTTTGACTGTTGGATGTCTACTCCGTACCTCTGAACAAAGCGCCATCCTTTCGCGGGGCTGGGATGACTCCCGTCTGCTGCTTGAGTGTATGCAACACTGTCATCACCTCGTTCATGAGTTGCTTGACTTGAATTCGTTCCTTCTTCATTTCTTCCACTTCTGCTCAGAAAGATCGCACATCGTCCGAACAGTCGACAGTGGCAACGGGCTCATTGGGTACTCGCGAAGCTCTCTCAATGAGATCTCCGATCGCTTGTAGGAGAGCATTGTCTTGTATGCCGAAAGCAGAGTCTCGATCTGTCTTGCGCTTATTCGGGCTCAATGGTCTTGCGGTTTGCGTCTGCTGTTCCTCCCAGTTCTGCGATTCTGCCCCTTGAAATTGATTGATTGATTGATTGATTGATCTGTTAAGCTATGCACAGGCTCGACACCCGTATGAGCTGTTCCTAAGATCTACCTAACGATCAAGCTCTCGTAACCG
>NW_027191540.1:0-24707 GCF_011745625.1 Cladosporium halotolerans
TGAATCTGATTATTCAGGTCCGAGCTCAATCAGGGACCTGATTGATTGATTACCTGATTGATTATCTGATTGAGAAAATCAAGATTCAAGATCTATGCCGAGCTCTGAAGAGTTAGAGATTGTCACGCGGACCGCACCATGCTGATGCGCCATCTCCGAAGGTAGTCTTTGACATCGCCCCTGCCCTCCTTCTACCAAGTTACCGCCGCTCCCAGCTCTTCTTCCGAATCTCCGCTTCTTAGTCGGACAGATCTTTTGGATTGCGCTCTTTTGTGGCGGGTATCCTGACCTCCTTGCAGTCCACCAGCAGAGCACTTTCGAGCTTGGAGAAGTCGCTGGCGCCCATTCAATTCTTCGTCGTCATTTGTCTGCTCTTGAGCGGTAGAAGAAACCAAAATCTCCCCTTGGCGACCGCTTTCGAAGGACTATACAATTGATAGAGAGGGGAATGACGTCCCTGGCCGGGCTCGACGCGGTCTGGGAAGGGTGCAATGAGTGGATGAAATGTAGTAGATGTTGCGCGTCCGTTTATGTGCGCGAGGCGCTCTACGAAGGAGGTCCGGATTGGGTTCAAAGGAGCGTCAAACCTTTCTAACACCACCACCGACAATCTTTTTGATGCCGACGGCGCTTGAGGCACTCTTCGGCCCAAGATACACTCTCGTATTTGGTCGCCTCTAAGCAATTACCACGAAACTCACGCCCGACTCGAAGATCTCCGCAGTAACACTTTTCCAAACGGTTTCGAGACCATTTCCAGATTACTTCCCACCGAAATCCTCGGCGGCCGCGGACGGGGAGAAACTGTCAGATTCAGCCTTTGGTCTGCGATTCTGGACGCCGCCAACCATTATCAACCGACCGCAAGAACCTTGAGAGCAGGGCAAACCCGTTGTGGTGAAGGCTGTTTGTACCGGTCAATAGCGCTTCAGGCTACAGTAGGACTGAATACTGGGTGAGGATATATTTGAAGACAGACGAACACAAAGGCAAACGAGACCACGCTGTCAGTGATCTCGTCCTGGGAACTTACTTACACTCCTCATCACTGGGTGCGCGGTGAAAGACCATGAATGGTGGTCATCGGACACAATCAATTCTCAAGCAACTCAGCAGCATCCACGGACAACATCGCCCTTTCTGACGTCGGCTCCCGCGTGGCGCAAGGCTCATTCAAGAGCCAGAAGTCGGCCGCCAGCGACGGAGAGTCCGTCCTCGGATCCTTTCTGAAACGTCCGATTTGCAGTGGTTGCTGCCCGGCTCTTGAGCTGCCGGGGAGGACAAGACGTTCAACAAGACGGAAAGGTTGGGATAAGAGCATGGGAGAGAAAACTGAGAAATAAAGAGAGAGCTCAGGGAAGGACAAGAAGTTTTCGGGTGGTATTGCTGGGATATATGCCAGCCGCGGAGGAGAAAAAAGTGGTAGCCTCGAAAGCGAGATAGACTTGGCATGCCTGTGGATGACTATCGTGTTATGATATTACCGTTGAGGGAGGGTACGATGATTGAGTCACAAGAGAGGCAGTTGCGGTAGACAGTCAATGTATTGACTAGGCGTTTTCGCAGCAAATTTTCCTGCTTTTGAGTGCTTGCAAGCGCGTCTTTTCCTCTTGATACAAACATAAATCCTGGTCTGCGGTTGCAGATGGAATGCCTGCGATGTAGATGGCCACGCAAAGGCATTGAAAGAGAATGCGGAGTTGAGACACCAAATTGATAAATACCACTATGGTTCGTAACCAACAAAGAAATATTTGCAGCCGCGAACTCTGTCTAATGCGCATCACCGCGACGACTACCACCACACCGCCTGAGCCCCAGTCGCTCTCGAAAACCCTAAGTCCCGGCTCGGAATTCCTGTCTATGCCACGAAGTCCCACGTATCCCCAAGTCTCACAAGTGATAAGTACTATCAAAAAAAAGCGTAGTCCCACCGGCCACCTGTCTCCCCTCGATCGCCGCCCGAGGAGGCAATCTCGAGAATCCAGGCATAGCCCCTGCCCAGCGCGCCCGCCAAACAGCCACCCGGCGCCACGGCGACGCCCGAGGGCATCAACTGTGAAACCGCTTTCGCAACAGAGACACATCCGGGGATTAGTCGCTGCCACTGCAGAAGAGAGAGTGCTGAGCGTCTGCCGAGACAGCCGCTTCAGCGTGTGTGTGGAGAGGCCGCCCCAACCCATGTATGTCCCGAGCTGAGCGAACGACGATGCTTGGGACACGGTGACTTTCCGAGGATGTCAAACCGGCTGGCGAAAGTTGTTTGCTCGAGCCCCAACATGTTCCTTATCCTCCGGTCAAAATTGTAGCGCACGGCCGCGAGCGCTGCAGTGTCTTCCGATGAAGTCTTCTGCATGCTTGACCGCTGCTCGGTGACCAATGACCCCCTGTTCCCCGCGAGTGACCCAGAGCCTGCCGAGGCGAGGCATCGAGGTCGGATAGGCCGCCCAAATTGGTTCGAGGTCCACCGTGCGGACCGGCATGCAGGCGCGGAATCACCCTGGCCCACACACCACTGACGCGCGGGGTGTACCCTGGAAGTGACGGTTCTTTAAGGTCTGCCGTCAAAAGACCCGCATGCATGCTTGGAATCACCCTCGCACGCACACTGAGTACCGGGGTATTCCGGGAAGCATCGAAAAAGCCCTCAGAAGTCCCTGCGCGCAGAGAGCGGGAAAACGAGTTGAATCGTTTTTACGGCCATGGAGCCCAGCCGCGACGGATCAGGAAGCGGGTGTGGGGTTATACCCACGGCCAACCCACGGATAGGCCGCCCCAGCCAGCCGGTCAGGGGGAGATTACAGACGTGCAGCGTCCTGCGGCGTCCAACCTGGTTGTGCTTCGATGCTTGATTGTGTGTCGATAGGCCGCCGCGGACACAGGGCCGGGAGCAGAGCAAAAGCGCTTAACAGGCATATAGAGTGACCACAACTCCCCTGCTTCTGTTTTTTGATGCTTGTGATCCATGAAGGAGCATTGTCGCATCGCCGATGAGATACGAAGGTCGGGCTCACAGGCAGACAAGCGTGGCTCTGACCGCACTGAAGCGGCTCTGTCGAGGCGACGCCGAGCACAGGCCGGGTCTCGGTCAGACGCTCCGCTGTTTCGCCAGGAGGTTAGCAGGCCAGAGGGGTTTAGTCTGTCAGATCGTCGCCGCCCCAGGGAGGCCACAAATCTGGGCGACCGCGGCGTGACCTGGTGTTCAGGCTGAACGTGACAGAGCGTCGGCGACGTCCTCGACCGCAGGTTAGGCTGTTAATCACAGAACAAGTCAGCCGCTGAATCGAGGGAAGTGTTGGGGAGTTGCAGCAACATACCGCAAAGCGCAGAAGACAGCGTGGCTGTGTGTTTGGTTATCGAAACCGTGTTGGGACTTACGGAGGGCCAAAAGGTTGCCTCCTGCCAAGCTTCTTGTGAAAACTGTCGAGGTGGCGGTGCGCGATGATCAGTCGCGACCTCTTTGAGAATATTTGGCCGTCGCGAGCCTCTCATTGACGGAGTGTCTGCGGTGACGTGGACTAGATTGCGACGGTGTCGAGGAGTCAGCTCAGTCGCACGAGTTATCCCAAGTGTACAGCCCACCTTTTCGCGTCACTCAGGCCTTGAGCATATGAACGCGATAGATTTTGCGATGGCCTAGGGGACGGGCTCGAGCTGGTGGCGAACAACGGTTATCGGCGGCGCGGCGAGCCACTGTCATCCAACCTGGCGTTCTGTTAGCTTCAAAGTGTTCCCTGAGACTTTTCGTTCCCATTCAGGGTGGCCTGAAGCTCTTACCTTGGTGATTTGCACCTTTGTGGCCAATTGCGCTGGTGGATTGGCGGTGTCTTGGGTGCGAAAGCCGGACTTGAAGTGGCAAGCGGGGTTCAGGGGCTCGAGCGCGCTGGCAGGCTTTGGGTGCGTCCTGCAATGTTAGTGACGGCGATGAGATCGCGGCTTTTGCGACGATGAGGATGGCGAAAGCGAGGAAACTGAACACTCGGTCGCGCAAGCTACCAGCATGTTAGCAGGTGCTGTGGTGTCGCCATGGCTGCAGCTGTGTAGGCGAGAGCCTGAGCTCACAACCGCCGGACTCCCAGCACTGTCGACATGGTGGGTTGAGCTGTACCTTGATGTTGCTGAGAACATTCCGATCGCGAATGTACAGCTGATGGTCGAAGCCTCTGCGGCTCTAGGAGGTTGCGGCTGTGGTGGTGGAAGTGGTGATGGCGGTGGGGTGGCGTGTTGGGGCGAAAGACTTGGGCCTCTCGCAAAATTGGCTCAGCTGCGACGGCGGTGGGGTGGCAAAAAAGAGCAAAGACCACGCCAAGAGGTGAATGAGCGCGCGCAAGCGATCTCGAGTCACATGACGGTCTCGAGAAATCGTTCACGGTTGCGCTCTAGGTCTGCAACACATGTCGGATCCTTTTCCGGGAGTCCACAGTCACCTGACGATGATTGATATTCTCCAGCTCTCTTGATGTTTGCATGACTTTGACATTGCTGTGGAAAACAAGCATTCTATTGCTCCAAAAACAAACGAACCATAGCTCATCAGCAAACTTTGCCCGCCTTTCACATCCGCCCTGCGCGCAAACGAGTGATCGCGCCTGTGCTGTGACTGTAAGACCTTTGCTTTGTTTCGGACAAGACCATGTCGTTTGATGCTCACGCGATTCGTCTCCGCCAATCGAGCGCCTTGGATCAGCAAACAACCACATCGAGCAGATCTGCGCATCCACTCAAAGTCGCCGATTGCTGGGAATAGTGTGTGCTCTACTCCTCTTAACATCAGAAACATTGGGGAAGGCTTTGAGCCATGGCTTGAACATAGTTGCGAACAAAGAATGAGACCTGCATCAACACCAAAATAACGGCGTGCAATCAATCAGCGTTTTGCAATGCAAACCACCCACATCCCCGTCCACGTTGATCCTTCTCTTGTGGCATGCTCATCGAGCCTACCATGTTCAAGAATGTCCCGTACTACTGTTCTCATGCCACTCGTGCCTTCATCGGCCTTTCCTTCTCCTGTTTTGCTGGGCTGATTGCAGTAGTGTTAAATTCCGAGCGCAAGCCTTCCGTGCTCTTTGAATCTGGTCCGTGGGCTTAATCGAGTATGCGAGTAGAAAGAGGGCGCGGGCGGTGTTCTCGTGTCAGAGCTTTAGTCGAAATCGGAATGGATGATACTTCTCCGTTCAGGACGCTCCAGCCGTCGTATGAGGAATTGCCGGCCTATACAAGTGAGCTGGTAACACGGCGGAACTCGAAAGCAAACAGTCGGATTTTCATCAGAGACAGAGCCAGCCCGCAACGCTTTTCCTGTAGAGTGAGCAGGCTTCTGCAAGCTAACGGACCAGCAACGCGCGTTCAAAGAAAGATCCCTGCATGTGTTGGGATACAAAGGCCAAGAAGGCAGATGTGATAGAATTTGAAAGTGCAGCGCTTTGTTGAGCTTTCGTTTTAGCATCCAATGCGTCTTTATATGTATTTTTAGTGATTGGTGGAGGGCAGCAATCAGTGGGAGCGGAGATGTATTGATCCGCCCACTTGCCGCGCACAATTTTTCTGATATTTCGTTCTGATCGACTTGGCTGGTCGTCTCGTAATTACATCCAGATCATCTGCTGTGTTCCTCGGAACGTGCGTGACGCGCTTGTTACATTGCAAAAACGCAGGCCCATGCAATTTCTGGTCGCAAGCTTTCATTTCCCTCCCCCAGTCACCGGCGATGCACTCAAAGCAAAGCCAACTGTGCCACCCGAGCCATCAAGTAAGTTGTCAGCTAATTTGTCTTACTTTTCTACAGTTGGACCATATTCGCAAAAGGCATGTTTGTACCTTTATTCCAATACGCGCTCCGGCCATTTCTCCCCGGCATCAACCACACTCCAGTTACCGATACATCCAAAAACATCAACCAGTCTTCTAACAGCTCGATAAGGCTCCACTTTCCCCGACAGGATCTTATGTCGTCCTACCGACGCTACAACACCCAATCTCGCGTTCGAATCCGATGATTTCCTCGCGAATGCCCATTCGAAGCGGAGAAGAGAAGGCAACGGGAGCCAAAAGGGATCACAATTGATAGGGGAAAGAGAAAGAGCTTGGACAGACCGAGCGTGCATGGCATGACCTCCAACATACCCATGGCTAGAAATTCTGCTACGCCTTCCAGAGTGGCATGATGCTTCCTCCAAATACTCTTTCGGCAGGAGATGGCACGAGCAGGTTTTCCTCCCCTCAGCCTCTGATCAGCTGCGCCCTCTACCAGCGAGCCTTTGTCTCACCGCGCCACTTATCTGCCTTGGCCACATTTTGAGACCCATACTATCTTGACCTCGACTCTGGCCGCGGACGCGCCTCCTGCTCCTCTCCAGGTGATGAGCTGTACCATGACGCCTTACAGCCAGCTCCCGGCTCTGCGCATCTCCCCAACCCTACCGTGGTGTTCTTTTTGCCGTGGGTATCCGACGCGAGATTCAGATCATGTCTTCTTGGGCCTCACCATCGCAGCAACGGACTGCTCATACCGCGGCAGGCCGCGCGCCGGTGCTGGTGTCTCGAATTCGAAATGCGACACCGCCACAAGCGCATGGTACGCAAGAACATTCCCACAGCAAAGGAACACTCTTTTGAGTGTCTCTGGCTGCCGCGCGTGTTGGTCGTCAAGCCTTGCTCCGTCTGCGGCGAGAATTTCGGAGCAGAAGCGTGCGCGATCTCGACTCCCTGCTGCTGGACTTGCCGATTTTGGCAGGCGGAGACTATGCTGGTGTAGAAGTGCTTGACTACAGGTGGAGCAGCACCCGGGCTGCTTCATCGCTGCAATGATGTATGGGCTACACTGGTGGGCTCGAGACCGCGCAGGCAGAGAGACCAAATGGGGTGCTGGTCGGGCGGACTTGGGTGCAGAAGACGGTTTTCCAGGAATGACAGTAGTGAGGGATATCAGGTGGAACGGGAGTGAGGTCAGAACAATGATGTTCTCGTTGCATAGCTTGAGCTTCCACGCCATAATGAATACTACACAAACAAACTCTACGCTCTCCAGTACCCTCTCTTCGGGAATTCACCGACCCACGCAGCAATCTGCTCAACAACCTCATCAATGACCTGCTTGACCTCCTCGTTTACCGCTCCATTCTGCGTGACCAGATCGCTGGTATGGAAGCCGCCCGGCACAATCTTGACTGGCACCTGCTTCGTACTCCCCAAAGGACCCTCAGGCCGCAAGTCCGACGACACCGACGCCTCGCGCCAAGGGTCAAAGTCGCCGTTCACGTAGATCAGGCGGCTGGTGTTTGTGTTCTGCCATCCCTGCGTGTACGCGTTGACGCGCGCTTCCGTGCGACCTGAGCTGAGACCGTAAGTTGTTCCATCCGCGGCGGGCGGGAAGTACAGCCCGCACTGTCGGATCCAGTATTCAGGTGTGACAAGGCGGGAGACGATGGTGGGACGGTCGCGGGGCGCTCCGGTCTGCCAGTACCCGAAGGGCTCATTGCACGTCATCCAAACCCATTGCCGGTCCAGCGTATTGCTCAGGCTGGTATCGGTGAACATTGGGTTGGAGGCGTTGTAGGTGTCCAGGCAGTCGGTGTTGAGCTCGCCGGAGAAGTAGCCGAAAGACTCGCAGTAGCCGGGCAGAAACTCTGCTTTTGTCCAGGCGGCGTAGCCCTCGAGGGCTTTGGCAAGGCCGACGCCTTCAGGTCCAGGGACGGTGCTGGTGTTCTTGTAGGTGGTCAGGTTGCTGGTGCTGTTTGTCTGGCTGACATGCACATTCTCGATGTAATCGCACCAGTCAAAGAAGCCGGTGTTGCGGTAGAATTGGTTGCCTTGCCACAGCCATGGCCCGTTCTCGAGCGCCGCCATGAAGTCGTCGTTGTGCAGAACGTCTTGCATCCCAAATTTGGTCTTCAAGGCGAGGACCTCAGCGTCAGAGCCGCTGGTGAGCACCTCATCCATGTGGTCGATGACCAAGCTGACGTCTGTGCTGCAGTTCTTGGGCATGCCTTGCTGCACGGGCAGAAAGTAGCCCCAATAGTCAGACACTGCTTGCACTGGTGCGCTGGAAGAGTGATAGGCCCAGATGGTGCCCGGATCAACCGCCTCGACCCATGCGGCCAGAGCGCCGGAGTAGGAGCCGCCGGAAAAGACCCAGGGCACATCGGCGGCATTGCTGTGAGAGTGACGGGCGAAGGGCAGGCGGACAGTTTTGGCGAAGTTGGTCAGGTCTTTGATGGAGTTCTCAAGGGTGAGATACTTCAGGTTCTCGGTTGTCAAGTCGGCGAATGGCGTGGAGGTCCCCCAGTAACGGTGCTCAAGCACGATGGTGGCTGCTCCGATCCTCTCAGCGATCACTCCAGTGGTTCGGTTGATGCTCAGGTAGCTGGTGTAGCCCGTGGCGTTGACTTCGCCAGGCGTGAAGAGGACAATGGGAGACCCTAAGAATGAGTCAGCCTTTGTTTGGAACAATGCAAACCAGCTGCAGGCCCGCTGTCGGCTGAGCATACGCGGAATAGCGAGTTCGCCAGGATCAAGCGAGTAGTCTTTGGATACAGACACGAGAGCGGCAACCCACTCTTCGTCGTCGCTAGCCATGGTGTTCACTTACCAGGTCCCTTCCAGTACGTGGTGTCATAAAAGTAGAACTGCTCAAAGGTGCCAAGCTCCGGGTTGCTGTGGTCGATGAACTGCTTGAAGGTCGAGTTGCCCGCGCCGCGGACGTGCTGCCAGTCTCTGCCGGGAAGGTGTCCCATCGACCTCCAGCTGTGCATGTCCTCATGGTGTCGTGCAGTGGCAGTCACCGCCGCCAGCGCCGCGGCCAGCAGGGCGTGCTTCATCGTAGCGAGGCTGCAGGCAGAGAAGCTCGATCAGGGAACACTGCAGGATGCGCGGGTGCCTTCGCGTCCCTGGGCATGGGCTCGCTTTATGTATGCCATGTAGTATATCGCGGCGCACCCTTGCCGTCGCCGCCTCTTCCGCTCGGTGGTGCTTGCGTGGAGACCTCCATCTTGCGCAGATCCTCCTGCTGCTTTCGGCTGGTATCGGCGGGCTGGTCCAGAGTCTGTCCTGCCTAAACGAGGCTTCGCGTGACTTCAGAGGTCGGCGGCGCAGGCGAGAGTGGTATCGGCGGTGATTCGTGCATCGCAGGCCAAGCCCGAAGCGGTAGGTGGTATGTGGTTGAGATAAGCGTTGTGGAGGGTTGATTTAGCGCCGACCTTAGTGGCCTCAGAGTCGGAAAAGCTTTGGCAGGGCCCTGGTTGGAGGAAGCGGGGAGTCTCGGGGCTGGACTCCGAGCTTTCTCGACCTCACGTCCTCATGCTTGCGCGGCGAGCGATTGAGAATAAGAATAATATAGTCTACTTATGCAACGAAAAAAATTTGTGAGCTAGATCCTGATCGACGATTGGGCGCTTGGACTGGATGAGCTTGCCGCTGTAACTTCGAACGTCCTACTGCGTCTGCGTCTTCGGTAGTGCAGCCGCGCTGGCTTGCCCCAACCCTAACCCTACGTACTCCATCGTCAAATCAAAACCGCCTCAACGCATGGCATTCGCAGTCGTCTTGCACATCAGAGCGATCAAAATTCCTGTGGACGTCAGAAATATCACGACGATTATATATTGATTCAAAGGGCAATCTGCGGCGCATGGTTGCACCGAAAGGCAGAAGAACATGGAAAGGAAGGCTGAAGTCGGGCAATGATGAACATGCTTGCATTCAGACTTGCTATCTAGAACTGACTCTGCCACTCCAATTGAGAAACAAAGGAAACCCTGCCCCACCAACCCGTTGTTAAGCTTCTTCTGCCGGGGCCATTTGGAAGGACCTCAAGAAGACGAACAAAGGAAAGCAGAGAACCATTCGCCCTATTGCCGTAATGACGGTTGACTGTCAGCTCTCGTTGACGGTATTACCGTCATTGCCAGGGCCACATTCGTCCGGCGCTACCGTAGGTGTATTCGCAGTGACACAACTCGATCGCGTTTCTCGATGCCAACGTGTTGGCGTCATTGTTGCGCTGCTGACAAGCAAATCAACCCATGAACAGACGCATCATTCTCTCGCGAGCTCTATCCTCGTCCTCCTGCAGCAGATCGATCCGGACCTCTTGCTCCGCACCGATATCGACGCGGTTCTGATCAACCAAGCGACGGTTGATCACGTTGACCCTGAAGACCTGACGAAGGCGATTCAGTCCATGAACCTGACGCCCCTGAGGGATCATGACCTCCTGCTGTTGGGCGATGGGAAATGGCTGAGCCACGATGACCAGGGGCGGAGCAAATTGCTGTCCGTGAACGGGCGCTGGTTGCAGATTCGGCAGCTCCTGCTGAGGAGCAGCCTGCTCAGCCAATTCCATGTGACCAAGAGCGTTATGTGTTGCAACATCTGGATCCGGACGCATGCCCAATGGGTCGTGCTGGTGCGCGAACTGAACTGGATGATCATCGATGGGCTCAACGCGCAGCCTACCCAATAGACCATAGCGCGGGCAACGATCCGCGCCCCAGTGGCCACTCATCTCCCCAGCAGGGTTGCCACAGATGTAACAGAAGCTCTCCCCACAATGGCAGGTGATATGGTTGCAGGCATCCCGCAACTGCACCGGACGCTTGCACGTTGGGCAGATCTGGAACTGGACTCCCCTCTCGCTGGAGTTAGCCATAGCATCGTAGTCCTGCTGCGCACGCGCAATGTTGGACTCGCACCCGTGGCTCACCAGCTTCAACTGGCCGGGATATTCGCTGATGGGCGCCTTGCAGATCATGCAGTATGCCTTGTGGCAGCCGTGCTGCTCGCAGATCTTGAAAGCGTACAGCGGAGTGTTGTTGTGCTGCTTCACGATCTTGCCGACGAACGCGCCGCAGTTGCAGTAGACACGCTCAGCTGGGAAGACCTCCTCCTCTCTGCTCTTCTCCTCGTAGGCACGGATAAGCGCGGCGCCATAGACGAACTCGTACGCACCAACGTCGAAGAGACTGTTGTTGATCTTGGCTGGGTATGGATCCTCGCCAGAGATGACACGCTGGACGACCGCGGTAAGACAGGGCTTGCAGACGGCGGCGGAGTTGATGATTACGCCGTCCACGCCGGGAGCGACATCATCGCCGCAAATTGTACACTCAATGTGCGTGTCCATGACGGCTGCGGAGCCTCTAGTGAGGCTTTGAGAATGCTCGAAGTGTGCCGTGTAGATGCAAGGCCGAGTGGGAAAATTGAAGAGAGGCTGGCAAGTCGTAAGACAGGGCTGTGTGTGTCTTTTAGAAGGTGAGCGAAGTCCAAGGCGAATGTGGAATCCAGCGCGCTGCGGCGCTTATGCTGCTGTGCGGTGGACTTCACTGCCCGAAAAGCCTCTGTCTTGCTTTGGGGCTAATGGCCTTGTGTTTCGAACTGAATGTCTTTGTGAACTGTGAATTTGCTCTTCCAGTCTCAGCTAACTCAGCGTCCTGGTTGTGATGCCTAGAGATTTGGGCATTACCTTCCTCTTGCTGCTAACGACGGGGCGACATCATCTCTCAGTAAGAACTCTTGCAGACTGGTGATTTGTTGTGAGTGACTGTTCGTGCTTTGGAAAGGGTTTCGAGGCACAAGGGTTGAGCGTGTATGTCGCCGGGACCAACAAAGCGCAACAATGATTCCCACAAAATGAAGTGTCCCGTAATGAACGTTGGGGGACGCTAGCGCTTGTAGCAGGCGAGGAAACGTGGAATGGTTTTCGAGGTCTGCGCCGTTGTTGACAAAGAGGTAGCTGGCGTTGGCGTCTTGCTGAGTTATGCTTGATCACAACTCAGTCACGAAGCCAGCCGCGCGATCACAAAGCGAGCCCGGGATTGATCAAGTCGGCAGGCAATATGCCTTCTCAACGTCGCAACCGTCGAAAGTAAGCATGCAGAGTCACTGAAACCTGACGTGATCAAGCAATGGAGGCATTAAAAACGGGCTTTGGTCTACAGACACAGTCATAAAAACGATCAGCGAACAACGTGACGCGTTCAGCCTTGCCCTCACTGCTCGACCGCAGAGCCGCCCCCCTCCCCCTCCACCGTAGCTAGTGTCCCGACCTTCGTACAGTACTTACTGCTGCTGCCTGGACTACGCGGCGGGATCAACCGCAGACGCACAGACCTCCTGACTACCTATATATATTTTCTTTTCTCCCACGCCCTCTTTGAACTTTTCTTTCTCCTCATGTGCCGAGCGGCTCGCATCTCTGTCCTCGCTCACGAATGGGGCTCAGGGGCCATTCGAGAGCGCCATTGCACAGCGGCTGGCTCTCGATGGTGTGGCAATGCGAATAATTTTTGATTTCTACCACGGTCGAAGGGTCGATCTTACTGAATCTCCCGTGCCACTCTTTTCATCAGCCGCTTGGTCTTTGACCAGGCACTGGAGAAGAGAGCCTTGCATGTCACAACCATGTCACCGTCACGACCATGAGCTGTTCTTGTGCCAACGTCGCTGGTTTGCAACTGCTTGTCGTTCCCATGTCACCGTCGCGAAAGTGAGCTTTCATTGTTGTCATTGTGCCAACGTCGCTGGTTTGCGACCGTGACAAGAGCCTGGAGGTGGATGGCAACCACACCGCCTCCAAATCACTTCGAAGTGCATCTCAATCATGACAGCCTCTCAGGTGTTGCCTTCAAAGTAACTCCTTCATCTAGCCGTAGTGTCTGTAGCGATGCTGAGCTAACACATCAGGAGCATCACTGAGACCTATCAGATTGACATATCACGGCAAGCCCAACGACTCTGACAGGGCGGATGAGATTCTTGTGTGCATCGACGGCGTGCGCAGTGAGGCTGGCGCTCGGCCCTCGAGCGCTCAATGCATTATTCTCGCGATTCACCTCGTATGCCTAGAATCTTCGCAGTCAAAGGGGTATGCTTTTGCTCTTGCGCCCCAGCGCTCTGCGACCTGCCGGGAGCAATGACACCCACATGCTCGTCGCGACGAGAACCGCCAAGTCAGCCTCACACTCGACCAAGTCGAAGGTGTTGACGCGGCGGCATCACTTCTACAAGGGCAAACGATACGATTCAACGGTAACACATACGCCTGACCCATCTTGTGGGCGCCTTACTGCGACTACTGGCTTTGGCCTTGAAATCTTCCACACCGTAAAGGCGTCGATGGCATGCTGCCGTCGGGCAGACGTCAGAGCCCTCCGCGATCGACTCGTTCCTGCTAACAAAGATACAGTGATATTTCCCATCACCAGAGAAGCCCGTCCATCAAAACAGCGGCCCAGATCGAGTTGTCCCTGGGCGCAAGCCACTCCTTCATGTTCACTCGGCCGTGACGCCTTCTCCAGCACACTCTTCCATCCACAAGTAACCTCGACGATCAACACACCTCGTCGAGAGTGCCGTCAGGACGAAACACGCCATAATCGCGACAAGGGTCGACGCCATTGATGAAGCGCCGGCTTCACGATGAGCGACCCGATCTGCCTAGGACCGTTACAGCGCTGCAACACTATCTCTTTATGTTGGGGAACGGAAAAAGAGGGTTGAACGGAGGATGCTTGGGGCCAAGAGCACGAAGAGCGAGCGCTGGTGGATACTATGGCTGGACCGCAAGGGGTGTCGGGAAAGGAACACACAGACTGGAAACTCTTACTCTGAGCACCGTCAGATTGAAAATCGCTATGGGAACGAATCACTCATCTCACTGGGCGGTGGGAAGCATAGATTAGCGAGCTTTGCTGGAAGAAACTTGCGTCTTGCTGGGCCAGTACCGGAGTCGTAGCATAGAGGCATTCAAGATAGACATGGCATGAAAAAGGCGGGAGGGCATTTCTACCTACGTTGATATGTCCAGGTCTTCCTTCTAATAACTCCAATCCGCAGGATTGCCCTCATCTTTGATCCTGCTCCATAATTCTTCAGATAAGTCTGTGTGAAGGATCGCAGCTTTTATTTGTGTCCCTTCAGGCGCACATATCTTCAAAGCCCTGCTCTTGCAATGAATGGAGAACTGTACACTGCATCGAGATCCAGCCCTCCCGCCTGTGTTCCATTGTCGTAGACGTTTTCCGGCTTTTTCTTTGTTGAGAGGCGTCACTGTCCACATACGCTTTGTTTGAAGCCGTGAGCGTCGGGAGCATGGAATGAAGTAAGCGCGATCGGCAAGGGATCAAGGAGTCGAGTGAGGTGGTGTACGGTGTTGTCGGCTGTCGGCCGAGTAGTCTCGCATCCGTTGGGAAGGTATAGCCGATGGGTTCGTTACGAATGCTGATCTGCGCGTGATTAGTAAGAGACACGATGTTGGACCATGTTTTACTGACGTCGTCTATGATTGATTCTCTCAGTTAGCGAAGAAGGAGCATGACAGCGGCATTAAGTCGTCTCCAGGGACGGTTACCCAGGTTGGACATTGTTAATTATGTCGAGTCATAGGCATCCGGAAGTACTGTTTCAAAATGCAGTAGTGCACCACTCATGATAGTACGACTGACTGCTATCAAGCCTTCACAATGAAAAAAGGCAATTATGAGGTTTCTCTTTGCGCACATGGAAACGGAAGTACTCGATACATCTTCTCGACGTAGCACCGTACGCAAGCGTTCCAAGGATTGCAATTTGACTGGGATGATTGCAGAATAGTCGAGAATCGAACAGCAGGGGGTGGTACGCAACACGTGATCAATTGCTAACTATCCATGGTATAAAAGGTGTGTCGCACCAGACCGGGTAGTCACTCGATCAAGAGTGTTGTTCTCTTGGTCTAGTGGCTACCATCTACAGATTAAACTTTAAAGGGGACCACAGTGGCTGGGAAGACCACTTGATATGTCACCTCCCAATATGTTGTGGTTCCCACATTTCTTTTTGCCTTTGCACACAGTGTCACAAGATGAATACAATCTACACGCTAAGCAGACATCCATTTTTTGCGTTACTGCGGTGGCTAGCGATCCTCTGTTACCGATGTTTGTCTTGTGCATGTCTTGATATATGTCATTGAGGTGGAGATTGGGCCTAAGTGGGTCGACGAGCTCCTGGGTTCGAATCGGCGCTGCGGCAAGCATCTTTTGGGAGCGGCGGCGGCTCCCATGCACTTTGTCCCTGGCCTCCAATACTCCCTTTCCACTCTGAACTGCGCTCGTCTACTGTGCGCTCCTTATCGCACCCTCACCTTCACGCCCAGATCGTTGTATTTTGCATTGGAACGAACCCCTGAGAGTCTACGAATGCCGGAGCTTCGTCGAGGAGTTGTGGGAGCTACAGCAACCGCCAGAAGAGGCTTTGATCATTCCACGAAAGGAAGTAACGTATAATCGAGAGCGTCGGCTTCAAGGACCAATCTTTGTCCTACTCCATTGTTATCGCGAGGGGAAGCGGTTAAGCGTTGTCGAGTGTTAGCACCTCTATTATAACTGGTGCTCGACAGCCGCTTTGGACGCGACTGCAGCAAGCTCGTACACGTAATGCAAGGGCCACGGAGATTGATCGCTAGATATCGAGGATCACCATAATTATGGACATTGGGCATCGAAATGTTTTGGTAGCATCAGATGCTCCCTGCAAGTGGTTCTTTAAACTCGTCGTAGCTTGTTGCCCAAAGGCGGGTGTCCCCCCTGAATCCCGAAAATGTCTAACGCTTTCCCAAAACAAGCTTGAGTGAGGGAGATACCCAGTCGCTGTGAGTGGAGAATGCGTATCTCTGGATTGCCACTATGGTTTGTTCTGGAGGGAATTTTGTGAAGGAGCTACACAAAGACAACCTCGAGGGCGCAACACGAGGCCCTAGTGAATGGCAGAGGGAGGATATTACTCGCATGAACACTGCTTCGACTCGTCTTTGCACAATGATTCTTGGCCTCACTCTGTCGAGGTGTGACAAAGAGACTGGCAAATGATACCCCAAGGCTGCGTCGAGGGAATGCAAGGGGATAGGGACACAAACGGATCTTGACACATAATATTCATCTTCTAAATCGGAATCGCAACTTGAATCATTCCTGTATCAGGCTGCGCTCGTAGGTTATGCAGATGCTCACTGTGCAGCAATTTAGCCGACGGGAAGGACGTGACAGCAATGTCCTCAAAAGCCAAAGACTTCACTGCCATTGTTGAGAATCCAGACCTCGCCAAAATGGCTAGTGAAAGTGAAAGCGATTGTTCACGTGGCGCAGATTCACTTGTCGTGTGAACCAAATATAATGAACCCTTCTGGCTGCGAACTCTCCTGCTTCCACCACTCAACTATCGCTCAAAACTCGTGGGAGGCATACCGACAAGACATTCCCTGCACGACTCATCCACCGCGATATCATCATCCCTTCCATAAACAACGCGAACATGGCCGACGACGGTGCAAAGCCGCCGCCGACGCCTCGCAAAGTGACGCGTTTTGCTGGTAACCCGACCTTTATTCCTCCTTCCGCCATCGCCTCATCGCAGGATGCACCCCAGCAATCATCGCCAAATCGCACCACGCGTTTCGACCGCGAGAAAGACTTTGCTCTCAAGATGAGGGACGACGTTAAGAACATCGCGTCAAACGAGACCATCGACGAAACAATGGCCCAGCTTCAAGAGGTGTTCAACCATTTCACAAGAGGCGGCGATGAGCTCAACCTCGTCGCGTGCCAGAAGGCTGCGCTCTGCACACTTCGTCGCGTTGTCACTGCCTGGGGAAAATACATCCGCATCGGCACTACGCTCGACGGCGCTATAATCAGCTCTTTGGATTATCGCTACAGTGCTGTCAACGCTGTGATGCAGCCGTCTACCGCAGTGGCAAAGGCCCTCGCTAAGGCCCTCGCGAATGCTGTCGATCCTGGCCTCGAGGACCAGGAGACCATCGTCCACACGCAGAGGCGCATCGACAGCGTTACGCTTGCTGCCAAGAAGCAATGGTTTCTGTGGCAGAGCGAGATGGTCGCTGCAGGCAGTTTCGGAGAGTACGAGACCTCAGATCAGGCCTTGAGTGATGACGAAGCGCAGCCAATAACCTACAAAATGCAGCCTGGCCCTGCTACGCTGAATCCGCCAAGCACCCCTGCCAGTCTGCTGTATGCCTCTGCAGATGACGAGAACGAACTCCACGACAATGTGAACATCTACGTTTCCGGCAAGGTCTTGAAGACGAAGCACGAAAAGCACAAGGACGCTCTTGTGGTCAGGCTCGAAGGTGCTCAGGCAGCGAAGAAGAACGCCACTGGAACGTTAGCGAAGACCAAGGCTCCCAACATGGCAGCGGTTCAGCCGGGTAGTCACAACAGCGCGATATTATCTGTGCCTCCGCAAGATCCCTCGCCGACCGAGTCCAACCGATCGCTCAGCGCAGCCCTAAATGGCGTCCCGACCTTCATCAAGAAGCCACATAGCGCAGAGTTCTATCGTCGCGCCGTTGCGCTGGAAGGCCACGACCCGAGAACCGCTCCACCATTGCACATGGCCCAGCGTCCGAAACAGGGTGAGAATGCCGGCGCCAGAGTCGTTAGAACGATCAAGGAGCCAGTGACAAATGTAGATGACAATCTGGCGTCTGAGGCTTCAGTGCCATCCATGGCGCCTCTCAAGACAAATCCCGGTGGAGGCGCGGACAAGTGGCTGCGCGACGAGGATGACTGGGGTCACAACTATATCGTTCGCAACCCCGGCGATTCGATGCCCATGGTCTATCGCGCGTTGAACGCTCGTTTTGCGAATACCGCGTACCGCGCGCCAGGAGAGGATACTCACTCATACCGTTCTGACTGGGTCGAGTATCCGCATCCTCAACCTCTGAGGAACAAGGCGACGCGCGACTTCGATGTCTTTCACCGTAGCTATCAGTCGGTCCGTCAGCATTTCGAGAACTTCAAGAAGGAAGTCAACGACGACGAGCAACTCCCGCCATACACCTGGAAGACTTGCCCGGACAACCTCGCAGTGCATATTCCGCCGAGGGTTCCGCCGCCCCGTCCTGACCTGTTCAGGGACGGCACCCCGATCCCTCGCGTTACCACGGCCGCGGTTCCAGCCCTCACCCATACGTCTGCCCCTGCTCCGACGCCACTGTTAAATCTCGGGCGGCCCAACAACCTGCACGCCCCGCCGAGAGCCCGTAGCAAGGGCAACATGCACGCGCCTCCGAGGACCCGTGCCAAAGAAACAGGCTCGACGATTCTCATGACTCCCGCTGGCGCTCGTCAGCTCGACGGCACGCCTCTCCCTGACAGCAGGGTCTTCACGGCACCGTTCGTTCCTGCTCCTGCCCCCGCCGTTCCGCCGGCGACAGCCACGTACAGAGGTGAGAAGTACTTGAAATCGAGCGGTTGGACGCCCATTAACAAGCCGGTGTCAGGAAAATTCATCCCCTACGTTCCGACTAGGCCGAAGCGCGGCACTCGCGCGGCTGCCAACAGGGCCGCTGCTTCGCTCGCTGCCATGGATCCGCTGGCTCGCATGGGGAGGACTCAGCGTCCGCGCGTCGGCATGTTCACTCTGGGCAGCCCGAATACACGCCAGCTTGCGCAGAGCGCGCAGAGCGCGAGGCCTTCGCTGATTGTTCGCCTGCCGGTTCCGAGCTTGTTTTCTGCTCCGAATCAGGCAGCCTCGTCGTCGGATTCAGCTGATGGGGAGGACATGGAGGTCGATGAGGAAGACGTGATTGCATGAGCTGGTTTTGGATAATGGGCTTCACTGCTGGGATGCTCGCCTGCAATGCAGCGCTCGCGTCCCAAGACATCAAACTTCTCGGAGGGGCGTCGTTCTGTCGGTGGGCGCATTTTCCTTGGTGTGTTGAGCAAATGGAGCAACTGGGTTTGGGCATCATGCTCAATTCTTTCGATGCTCTGTCGCAATCAGCGACGTTATGTACCCGTGCTTGGGCACGCGGAAGGGGCTGGTCACCCAAAGATGACCCAAGTAACTTAGCATGATCCTGAAATTGGTTTGCAATGTTTTCAAGCTTTTCCAACCTTTACGAGTCTTCTGATCGTGATCGTGATATTTCAGTGTCCACCTGGGCCATCCTTTGGCTGTTCTGATGGTATGCGCCGCGCTTAGGCATTTACAAGCTACGGCGTCTTTCGAAGCCAGGGGACTCGTAGCAGTGTACTTGAGGCTGCCAAATTGCTTCACGCGGTGAATCATCGCCTATGGCTAAGGGCTGCATGCAAGGGAACGCATCTAAACTTGGGACTGGTGTGTTTCATACAAGCTACGGACGCTCCTGGCCTCCAGCCGTCATTTCAGTCGAGGTATCCTTCTGAAGCTCGCTCTGAGATCGGAAGACCACGGGGGACACCGGCGTGAAGCGCAGCCTCGCTCTCTTGGTCTAAGATGTTCCGTTTCTGGAGACTCATGCATTTTGCCGGGACTAGCAGCAGGAGCAACGATTTTGGAAGCGCGCCGTGCGCTGCAGAATGCTGAAAGCGTTCCGGAACTGGGAGCTGAGCTGAGATGTGAGGCCCCTGCCGGTGGCGAATTGGTTCTTTGGTAACATGGGGTAAGAGTATCGTGATCCGCTGCACCAAGGGCTGGCATACGAAGCTTATAGTAGCCACAAAGCGAGCTCTTGCGATCCGAAGGCTGCGTATCCCAGCACGGTGAGCAGCCAGCGCTGTTGCTTCTCTTGTGCAGTGTCCTGAGGAGTGGCCGTGGCTTCAGGTCTTCGTGAACGCCTTGTTCTGCTCCATGCTCCCACCGATGAAGTTCCTCAGCGCCGCCCAGCGGTCTGCTTGTGCCGAAGAGCCAGCCGTCACGCCACTGGTCCCCTTGCTGGAATTCGCGGAGCCCACGCCTCCAGCCTTGAAATCGGCTCCCTTCTTGACACTGCCCACCAGCTGCGCGAGGTTCTTCCCAAACCGATCCATCTCCCGGCCCTCCATAGCTCTCTTCCGTTTCATAGCGCCAGGCTTATGCTTCAAGCTCTTCATCTCCATCTTGCCCTGCCCAGCAGCCGCCTTCCTCACCCGCCTGCGCCTCTTTGGCGCCCCATCAACAGCCATGCCCTCCTCCTCGTCCGAAAGCCCCTCCCACTCATCCTCGTCATCCTCCTCTCCCTCCTCAGCCATCTCATCCAGCTCCGGCAGCGCATCCGCCAAACTCTCCAAGTCCGTCTTGAGCTTCTTGTTCGGCCTGCGCGGCTTGGCCTTGCGCACGCCCGCGTCGCGCACCTTGTTCATGAGCACGCTGTGCTTCATCGCGCGCTTGTCCTTCTTGCTCGTGCGCCAAGCGGCGTCTTCGTCGTATTCCACGTAGCCGTCGGGCTTCGGTTTCAGGCTGTTCGCGATGTGGGCGGGGGGCGTGAAGGTGCTGCGCGGGTGGGAGACGGCGTCGCGGGGGGTTTTGGCGGCGCGCGACCGCATTGTCGTTCGTTTGCGGATGGGCGCCATGGTGTGAGGCTGTTGTGTTGTGGTGTTGGCTGGAGGTATGGTTTTTTTGGTGCGAGTTGGCCTCGTGAGAGGCTTTGGGCGGGGAATTTTTGGCGGAGGCTCGCTTTCGGACGCCGAGGGGCAAATTTCACCAAGTCCGCTCGCTGGCTGGCGGGAAGATGGTGAGCAGCAACCCAGGGCAGCCTTCACCTGATGCCTGCAACAGATGGATTAAACAGTCAGAATGGTTCAAAGTGTGCCTGCATTGAAAGTGTCTATAATATTCGCTATATTGACGCCTTCCCCTTGCCCAAACCCGCTCTCCTCGCTTCTGCTCCAGCGACAGCCCTGATGAAGATGCAGAAGCAGCATCCAGTGAGCGATAAGTTTCTTTGTTGCCTCTGATCGCTCAGATCTTCCCGGTAGTATCGTAGAAGGAGAATCTTCCATGCAGAACCCCGGCAATGATGACGGTCCAGCCCCAGGGTCTTTGCATGCAGCCGACCCACCCTTGCAAGATGGTCAGCACGCCACGTGGGTCTGTCAAAGCTTGTCTGAACTTCACATTTTCTCCAGTGTCAACGTTGCCTTCAGCCTGTGGTATCTTTCCTGCTCCTTGCGATTATTCTTTTCGAACCTCCGATCCAACCTGCTTATCCCGGGGATGGGGCAGCCCCAGCTCGCTGCCTGCCTTTTGTTCATGCTGTCTGCTTGAGCCTCGGGCGAGATATTGCGGAATCTCTTCAGCAGTCAAGCTGCACCGCTAAATTTTCCGAGTTTGAAGATGGCAAATGGCACACAGAGGCATGTCTGACTGTGCCAGCCACTTGAAGCAATGCTGCCATCGCTGCCGCCAGCCTTGCCAGAGTGGTCGCCTGCAAGGAGGGTCTTGCTCGCTACCGGAGCGACGTGGTCCTTTGTTGTGTCCGAAGCTGTGAAAGCGTGGTCCTCACAAAGCGATCGGCCTGCTGATCTTCTGAGACCCGTGGTGTCGACTTCTGCTCTTTTTCTTGCAAATGTGCAATGCCCTAAGTTCCCTGGAGGACGCTGGCTCCTCTCGGTGGTCGCAGCGGAGGGCAGGCAGCGAGTTGAGTCAAACCGGTACGCTTGCCAGTGATGAATGCATCCTCGCCCTTTGTTCTGACCCTGTTTCCTGATATTTCCCAGCTCTTCTGCTACTCCCACGACGCCTATTGTCCTCGGTCTTGCGAGTGCTCCGTCCGGCCCCCTGATCCTTGCTGTCGCGCTGGTCTGCGCAAGCGATCAATCCAAGACCGGCTCCGAGCGCTTTGTTCTTCGAGGATCGGTAAAGACATGCCGTCGTGGAGCCTCCGCGCGAGCTCTTTGATAGCGTCTCTCGCACCAAAGACTTCGAGTGCTTGCTCGGGGGGTGCGTGTCTCTACCGGGGTCTTGACTGCCGGAGTGATTGGTGTCGGTGACGGATTCTTTCCGGGTGCGATCGGAGTGCAGTGCTCACAGGTATGCTCAATGTTGCCTGCTCGATACGCTGCGCCTCTGTCCGGATCTCTCTCGCGCATGCAGAATGGCGTCCTCGATCTGATCCGACGTGAAGCAAGGCCAGCCCATCAAGAAGAGTCTGTGGTCACAGAGCCCTTGTTCTCTTCCACACTCTGTGGTGAGCCCCCGACGGCTTTGGCTTGGTGTCGCTACCGTAGTTGCCTGCTCCACCTTGCACTACCTGACTCGGCGCTCCTCGGTGGACGCAAGCACGCTAAAAGGGGATGAAGATCTGTCATGGAAGCATAACTGTTTCAAGGTAAGTGTTTCTCTCATCCCGAGGTTTCTGAATGCTCGTTGTCGCGGCTGGTGGTGTGAAGTTGCTCGCGGAGCCCCTCACGGTCGCAAAGCCCTGCTGCCCACGCGGACCAGGTGTACGGCAATCACAATGCCATCAAGGCAGCACTAATGCAATGGTCGTACGCGCCTGCAAATGAATGGCATTGTTGCTAATGGCCATCTTGCACTTATCAGCTGTTCAAAACAATATTCCCCCGGCAATGGGAGGCGTGGCGAATTATCAGCCTTGCAACACGCCAAAATCAATCGCCCCGGCCCCGAATCGAACCCAGCAAAAAGAAATGTACTCCTTCTCGGAGCCCCTTTCGGGTTAATCTGTTTTTAAACCACTTGATTGACCACAAAGCGAGCGCGTTATCGTACTCACCTGGCAAGCCCGGGTGTGAGGTCGCAACCTCACACCCGGCAGCCACCCGAACAAACAAATCAATATACCCACGACTGCGACGCCGACGTCACAAAAAGCAGCTGCCGCTCCCAGGATTTGAACCCCGGCAAAAAAGGGAATGTACTCTTTTTCGGAGCCCCTTGCGGGTTGATCGTATGCCACAAGGCTATGAGGTATGGACCTCATAGCCAGCAGCCACCGGCAAAACCAATCTTATATACTCATGACTGCATCGCCGTCGTGCGTTGCCGACGTCAGGATTTGAACCCCGGCCAAAAATGAATGTACTCCTTCTCGGAGCCCCTTTCGGGTTGATATGTATTGTCAAGACCACTTGACAGACCACTTGACCGCACTCTAAGAGTACGTACCTTTGGGGGGCGGGTGTGAGGTCGCAACCTCACACCCAAGCGACGTCACACGAAATAATTTAATATACTCTCAACTGTAGCTGGGCAACACAGGCACCTTACGACGTTCTTGCTCCCCCTCGGCGTACTTCACAGTCTGCTACTACCTCTCACTCGATCGATTCGTGAGCCGCGTTTCCAGCACCTCTTTTGCTGTCATCTTCACTCGTATTCCATCTCACGCAACGGACTATCTCCCGCAGCGGCTGCCTTCGCCCTTGACCTATATCTGCTCCCTCGCGCCGCACCAGTCCTTTCTTCGTTTTCAGCACCGCCAGTATGAGCGTCGAGATCGCAGACCTTCGCAGCTACCTTCGATCGCATTGCGAGGGCAACATGTCGCTGCGAGAGAGCATCGCCACTACCATGGACGACGAGATCGCCTTCGCCGACGTACGGGTTGCTTCTATCTTCTCGCCCGATGAGCAGGGCATGGATTTCAACGCTGGCGCAGGCGACGCCTTCCACCTCGACGACATCGAGGCGGCGATGCGCTTCCTCTGGGAGGAGTTCAACCATGGTACGACCATCGCCGCGAACGCCATGTATGCGTTCTTCATCAATCACACTCTGGAGCTGGACGCGCAAGAGCTCGTCACTATGGCTCGCGCACGCGACGGCACCCTTCTGTTCGGCGCAAGGCAGAGACCTTTGCCATACCACGAGCGATACGTGCTCAACCTCAAGATCGTACTGCACATAGGCGGATACGACGAGATCATCAACCCGCGCGAGACGATCAAAGCGCTCATCCACGTTCTCCCTGGCGTCCGAGAATGCTTCCCGAATCTCCGCGACGTATTGCTGCAGCTCGAGTGGCACCAGGCAGAAGAGGAGATCAGCTTGTTCCGCTCGCTGAAGCACGCGTTTACGGTCAACGAAAAACCGTTCACATTCTACTACTTCGAGCTGCTCAACGCCTTCCGCCGCCGAATGCCTCGCGACTTGAATAGCCGCTTCGCCAGCTACCACAAAGGTCGCAATATGCGCGTGCCGAAGGACATGGATGCAGTCAATCCATACAAGAGCGGGGCAGAGATACCGGGCGTTTCGGCCATGAGGATGATGCGACTGGATACGGAGTACAAGAAAGCTGCTTGGGGGATGCCTTCGTAGTCATATGTAAGAGCCATGGACTGTGGATCCCTTTTGCGCCCGTCGAGATCCTGTCGGGCCCGCCATTTGCATCCTCCTTTCTCAAATCTCATTGTGAACAGTGCTTGAGAATTCACACTAATTCTCCCTCTTTGAAATGTTCCCAGTGGCTCCCCTAGCTGCTGGGCTAGGCGGAGAGGATCAGTCTCGCCTGAATAGAGCCCATTGTAGCGATGGCACTTCCAATTTTTACGCAGAAGAGTGTCGCTAGTCTGCGTATTGAAGCGCTGCCATTCTAAACATGTCCTTGCGGCAGAGGTAGGCATAGTGAGCGGCTTTCGTGAGCGTAAGAATGGCCAAAACTTGATACGGTTGCACCTCTCGCAAGCTATGTATCGACTGTCACGAAGCCAATCCTTGTCCTCTTTGTTCCTTTTTTCTTCACTGAATCCGATCTCAGGTCTCCCTACCTTGCGCTCCTCCTTGTTCTGCCACGCCTTCTTTCTCAATCATGTACTCGTATGTTCCGGTCCCCCTGACCATGGCAACGACCAATCTTGCAAGGATCAAATGTACACCAGCGACGTCGCCGGGGGCACCAGTCAGTGCTGTTATTGGTTCGGTTGGTGCTGGTTCTGTGGTCAAACCGACACCAACCGGCAACTCGACATGTAAGAACCATTTGACCAGATGGTGAACCA